>NW_010184618.1:13003-13861 GCF_000695765.1 Mesitornis unicolor | reverse complement strand
GCTGCACATCTGAGTGTCCTGAACCCAAAACCACCCCATTTCTAACCAGAGCCTGCGCAGCCAAACCCAGCCCTGCCTGGGCTCTCCCCGTCTCTGCACCGGGAGCAGGCGAACCCGGTATGGACACACCAGGGGACGTTCCTGGAGAGGCGAGTGACGCACGTGGAGCCATAACCGACCCAAGGCGCTGTTCCCCGCACGAGCAACGCACAACACCCCAACCTCCTGCAGCCTCCGACGGCCGAATCCCACCCCAGGGCAGGGTTTCTCAGCCGGAGAGCAGGAGCTCGTCAGCAGCGAGGGCTGAGCTTGGGAACCGCTGTTCCAGAGAGCCTGGTTTTCACTATGCTATAAATCGCCTCCGTTTTTAACAGTGGCATGGTGCAGATATAGGAACTGTTCTTACAGAGGCGACCACTAGCTTCGAGAGGGAGTGCCAGCCGAGGTCACCCGCACAGACCCCAGCACCAGCCCCGAGCAGAGCTGCTGCTGAAGCAGACAAGATCAGGTAACATCTTCTCATACTCACTTCACAGATCTTTTCCAACGAAGGGACGAAGAAATCATCGCAGACAATGGCCAAAGCATAGAACATATAGACGGCCTGCAAGAGAAGAGAGAAAGTGTTGAGCATGGAGACGGCCAAGCAGAAATAACTGCAGCTCCCAGCTCACCTTAGCTTGTTTTCATACTTTTTTTTTTTTTCCTAAAAAAATGCTTTTGCAAGAAGAATTCATGGAGCTCTGTGAGATTTAATAGAATAATCAGGAAGTACTTATCCAAAAGTTCTTACAAGCTATCAAAAGCTGCCAATGTTTTATTATCATCATAAAGACTACTCATTTTTCGTTTAAATTC
>NW_010184618.1:368-12973 GCF_000695765.1 Mesitornis unicolor | reverse complement strand
TCTTTCCCTTTCCTGTTGCAGAGCACAAAGCACATTTTATGATTGCATTCTGTGAAGATCTAAACCCTAGAGAAGTAATTTTTCCAATGCCAGTGCTTTGAAAAGGGGGAAAGGCGCTGGTTTTCTGTGACTGAAGTGCCCTGCGACGTTGCTGGGATCCCAGTGGTAATTCCTGCTAAACTCCACACAGGAACAACGTCCAAACGGCTGAAACCCAAAGGGAACAGGAGACTTGAAAGGACACCTAGAGAACCAACTCTTCAGTTTCCTGGCAGCAGCATTTAACCCGTGTTTGTTATTAAACAGAGCGCCCGGGCCTGCTCTCTGCCCCGACAGGCGCAGGGCACGGCCTGCACCCACACCAGGCCCTGGTGCTCACCAGATGGGATACCCTGGTCCAAACTGCCCGGGGAAGGACCCATCCCTGCCTCCACCCACGTCCTGGCTCCGATGGGAATTACCATGGACAGGAGAAAGCCATGGGAGAAGCCCCTGGGTCCCTGGCAGAGGACCCCACAGCCAGGCTGGGCCCAGCTCCAGGCCTGCTCTGGTTTGCTGGTGTGGACGTATTGAGGCCTTGCTTGAAAGAGCCCAGCAGGGCCACAAAGTGATGGAGGGAGTGGAGCATCTCCTGCTGAGGAGCGGCTGAGGGAGCTGGGGCTCTGGAGCTTGGAGCAGAGGAGCCTGAGGGGTGCCCTCATTCCTGGGGATCCATTGGGAAAGGGCAGTGTCAGGAGGAAGGAGCCAGGCTCTGCTCTGGGATGGCCAATGGCAGGACAAGGGGCAATGGTCCCAAGCTGGAGCACAGGAGGTTCAAGCTGAAGATGAGGCCAAAGTTTGTGAGTGTGAGGGTTGTGGAGCATGGCCCAGGCTGCCCAGAGAGGTTGTGGAGTCTCCTTGTGTGGAGACCCCCAAAGCCCTGGCCGTGTTCCTGTGTGACTGCTCTGGTGATCCTGCTGTGGCAGGGGTTGCACTGGGGGAGCTTTCCAGGGCCCTGCCAACTCCTCACATCCTGGGGTGCTGTGATTCTGTGAAACGGACTCTGGGTTTTTGCTCCTGTTTTCATTTTCCAGGAATAGGTTTAAATCCCCTGAGTCCCAGACTCCAACCTGCCAGAATTTAATTACAACTTTGCTGCAAAAAGCCGGTGATTTCTGTGAAAATCTCAGCCATAAAACCTTTTCAAAAAATAATTCAAGTATATTTTCTTTCCAGAGTTAGAGATGGGAATTCCACCATAACGGGTGGTTTTGACACCACCTTGAGGATTCAGTGCTAGGCCGTCACTCTGGACAGTTTCCGTGCTCCGCTGTCACTGCTCATAAACACGAATAAATGAGACCTGGGCTTTATGAAACCTACGCTGCAGAACAGCCCAGAGGAGCAGGACCGTAAGCAAATTCCAGGCCCGTGATTCTGTGGGGCGCAGCAGAGACCTGGACACCACGACACCAACAGACACCGTACGGACGGCCCACAGACATCGCGGGAGAAGGACCTGAAACAGCCCCAGAGCGCAACAGGGCCAAGTCCCATTGAAACACCAAGGACATGGGCATCCAACGCGATTTCTGACCTGATAATCCTATCAATCCGCAGAGGGTCACGCCATCGTTTTCCCTTCCCAAATACACAGCAATGCCGTTCAGGAAGACTAACCTGTACATCAGCCCCCCTGCAATCCGAGTGCATCCTTTACATCCGACACAATCCACAGCCGCAGGGCACCGTGCGCTCCACGGGGTCCCCGCAATCTGCTCCTTGTGGGCAGAGGAGACAACAGAGCCCAAAAGCACCACCCAGGTCACTCCAGCGTCGCCCCCACGGGGCATGGGCGCAGCCTTCGCCTCCCGCGTCTCTCCCCGTGTCCGCAGACCACGCCAAGGTACCACATCGTGGGGTGCTCCCCGCGTCAGCCATTGGCCTGGACGGCACCAGGGGCAGGCACCCATGGGTGCACGTTTGTGTACTTGTAGGATCACGGACGTACATCAATTTTACCCATAAAGACAGGGCTCAGCCACCAGCCTGGGCTATTTCATGTGGAAAGAGGGAAGACCACCAGCAACAGGGGACAGCGAGACGGACAGAAAGGCTCAGCCCCATCACAGAGCTGTGCTGGGCTCGAGGAGAAGACACAGGAGTCTTCAACCAGGCAACCCAGCTGAAAGACACCCTTCATGCCCAGAAGGACGTTAAGAAATTACAAACTAAAAGGATTACAAATACCAGATTAAGTCTCCCGGCAGGACTGATTTTAAAACGGTGATGCTAACAAACAAGCAGCAGAGAAGTCACTGCAATCTCTGCATCAAATGAGATCAAATATTTGCTGTACTTGGCACTGGTGAGGCCGCACCTTGAGTCCTGTGTTCAGTTGTGGGCCCCTCACTAGAAGAAGGATGTGGAGATTGTGGAGCGTGTTCAGAGCAGAGCCACAAGGATGGGGAGGGCTCTGGAGAACAAGGCTGATGAGGAGCGGCTGAGGGAACTGGGCTTGTTTAGCCTGGAGAAGAGAAGGCTGAGGGGAGACCTCATCACCACCTCCAACTGCCTCAAGGGAGGTTGTGGAGAGGTGGGTGCTGGGCTCTTCTCCCAGGTGATGGGGGATAGAACAAGGGGAAACGGCACCAAGCTGTGCCAAGGGAGGTTCAGGTTAGAGATAAGGAGGAAGTTCTTTCCTGAGAGGGTCGTCAGAAGCTGGCACAGGCTGCCCAGGGAGGTGGTGGAGTCACCATCCCTGGATGTATTTAAAGAGCGGGTAGACGAGGTACTTAGGGATATGGTTTAGGGGGTAGACAGGAGCGGTTGGATGTGATGATCTCAGAGGGCTTTTCCAATCCAGCGATTCTGTGATTCTGTGAAATACCTTACTTGAAACACACACCTTCTGTTGCACAGGACATAAATGCCCATTTTTCGTGTTGGTCCAGCAGCCCTTTCAGTTTCCCATGCTGGTCTCCAGTCCCCACACTCACATCAAACTTTGCTTCACTGAGCTAGAGCAAGCACCTTTCCGTGGGGAACCAGAGACACTGCAGGAGCCAGCAGTACCCACACCCTGCCCCAGAGATCTGGGACAAGGAGGTGCCCATCCAGGCTGCTCCCCAGCCAGGGCCACACCAAAACCACTGCCGCCAAGCACAGCGCTTTGCTCCATGCTACAAAACCACCCAAACCTCCAGCACTGACCAGAAATGAAGAACAAACCCAGCCAAACGAGGAACCAGAGGGCCCAAGCCTGCCCGGAGCAGCAGCCCATGGTGCTGTTGTCATGGACACAGGAAACAAAGGTACAATTTTGATTTAGAAGATGTTAAAGCTGCTAACGAACCTGTGTACAGCCCAGGTCCCATTCTTGTGACAGCTTGGTTTATTCACTAAAGGTACAACCACGCCGGCGATCACCACCAATGCCCCGTTGTTTAAAGTGAATCCAGGATGAAGATTTAATGCTTTAAAAAGTTTACTGGATCCTTAAACCTTTGTTATATGGAACAGCCCCTCAGCTTTTCCAGCCAAGTCTTTGACCCCAGGGCGCTGGAGGGTCCTGCTTTTGAGTCTGGGGTCTGTGGGGGCTACAAAGACCCCACTTCTGGGGTTATTTTAATTACTTATGGGAAACCATATGCATACGCACGTGTGTACCCTTGGTAACGACTGAACACGCCAGGCAAGGCGTGTGGTGCTGGTGAAACCATTCCCCTTTGCACCCAGCTGTAATGAAGAAGTGTCTGTGTATCCGCACCCCGCTGGTGTCAGTGAGCTCTTCTGGCCCCGTTTTTGGAGGCAGCGAGCGCCCCGAGACCCGCACACCACCCCACGTTAAACGCGGCAGGAAGCCCCCCGGCAGCAGGCTGTGTGCTTGGTGCCAGACCGAAAACCTCACAGCACCCCAAATCAGCGGTGTCCCTGCCCGCAGCGGCACGGCCTCCGCTCAGAGCGGGCACGGAAGCAATTAACAGCAGTGAAGCAGTCAGTGGATGAGCCCCAGAGAGGCGTCTGGGGGAAACCAAGCACTGTGGCTCCAAACCTGTCACACAGTTTTGGTGGCCCACTTTTCCTTTAAACTGAAGCATTTTCAGCTCAGAACTGAAACTGTTGCCAAGCTGCTCCTGCCCACTTTTCCCAAGGTTTCTCAAGCGTTTGGGGGTTTTCTTTCACCTTCACAAACACAAATGAGGTGAAGTGATTCTGCAGAGCCACTGTGGGGTCTGCGGGGGTCTCCATGTGCTCCCTTTTGGTAACAGCGCAGACAAGACCCCAGGGAAGCCCCCAGAGGCCATGGCCATGCCCCCCACTCGCAGCACTGCCCCTGTCCCGTCCTCTGCTGGAGCAGCTCTGCCCCATGGCCTCGGAAACAAACACAACGTGTGGGCAAAGGCGAGGGAATGAACCAGGTTTTACTGGAACCAGTGAGAAATGCCAAGGGGAGGCCACTGCACCCGAGGGGAGGTCACTGCACCCGAGGGGAGGTCACTGCACCCGAGGGGAGGTCACTGCACCCGAGGGGAGGCCACCTCTCAGCCAATGGTCGCTGCCTGGGACCTGTACACTCGTGATGGCCTCCATTGCCAAGGGGTCACCCCAAAAACCACCGTGCCAGAGAGGGGCACTCCTGCATCTCTGGATGCAGGAGCCGCAGCATGGTCCATGAAGTCCCTGCGGGAAGCGATGGAGCACACGGAGCAGGGTGTCTGTGCTGCTGATGGAGAGATGGGGACACAGATCCTACAGCCGCCTCTCACCAAAAACGGGGGTCCTTTCTGCTCTGAAGTACGCTGCTCCTCTTGAAACGTCAGCCCTTCAATGGCCTTGCGGTGCACGTTAAAACAACGTCCGGTCCGCTCAGAGCTGACCAAAAAAAAGCCCCTGGAGAAATGAGCTGTCCTGAGAGCAATCGGGAAGCCCACACAATGATTTAAAGGAGAGTGGAAAATGACCCAACTCATGGTTTACGTGGCCAGCCGTATGAGAATGCTGTGATTTCACTGTATTAATAACGAACAAGCACAGCACGGGTCTCGTCTCTTAAGCAGCCCGGAAAAACACATTCAGAGATTAGCGATGATTTTAGCAACTCGTGCTTTTAATGGTCCATTATAAACTTACTCCTGTAACCCCAGAGATTTCTTTAGAGGTAATTCCTGTGTTAAATGGCAGCAGTGTGGGTCAGAAGGCGGTGCTCCCTGTTTGGAAACGCCTCCACGCTCAGTGTTCCCATGGAAGCCCCACACAACCCCTCGCCTGCCCAACGCCCTCCATCATTCCCAGGAGGACCCAGCACCTCTGCAGCTGGTAAAGGAGGAGTTACCATCATTCCTGCAATACATTCAGGAAGAAATGCCCCACACTCGCCAGGCAAAGCCACCAGCGACGTCACTCAGCAAATTACCGCAGCCCTTCAGCCGACATAAAACCCTAACACAGAGCGCTGGTGTTACAGCACGCAGTACAACCCAACTTGTGCTCGCCACGGTACCGTGAATCACTGCACACCGCGAACGCCGGCTGCCCGTTCCAGCTGACTGAAAACTGTGACGTGCTTTTAAACACCCATCAGAAGCAGGTATTTCCTCTGCTGCTTGGAACGCCTCCTCCTCCCAAGCACCAACCTGCAGAGCTCAACTTGAACTGAACTCATTGACGTGGACACAACAGCCCTCACTCTGTGGGTGTGCAGGAGCGGCTCTGCAGGGGCCGTGCTGCCCCATGAGGTGACCCCGACAGAGCAGGGCTGTCCACACCAACCTGTCCTGACCCACGCACACCCACTTGTCTGGGGCAGAGGTGGCGAAACTGCAAGCCCCAGATTGCACAGATTTCTGATATCAGTAAGAGATTGTCCTGGTCTGAGCTGAACAGAACTGGTTTTCTATTCAGTGATTTCTCTTCTGGGGAGAGCAAAGGGGTTAATGAGAGCATCTGGCCAGGGTTTAGTGGCCAGCCCTACACCATGACAATATCAGAACTATTTAAGTTGAGGTTTCCTATTTGCTCATGTAAACCCCGATTCCACGCAGCAACATCAATCCCTGCGGCTCTCACCCGCCTGCAGTGGCTTAAACTGCAGCAGTGAGGGGTGAAGCCACGCGATGGAACCACACACAGACCAGCAGCAGAGGCAGGGAAAACAAATCAGTTCAAACCTCAATTCCTGGCTTGAAAGAGGCTCGCAGACCACGTGGAGGACGACCTGCAGCACCCAAACCCCGTCTGGGCACTCAGGAGCGCATTTTGGCCGTGCTGCACCCTTCAGAAAACAAACATCTCCACCTGTGAATGGTCTCTTGACACTCTCTGCAGCCCCAGACTCCAGCAAACCCTTTCCACTGAACGCTGCGATTTGCAGCGAGTTTTTTAGCAGGTTTGGCACGCAATCAATACAGCAGAGAGTCAAAGTGAGAAGAATTAGCTCCTAAGGTGAATGCAGATTGAGATATTTAATTATACAGTCAATCACGTCTGCAATTCAGACAGCGGCTCCGCTCCCACAACTTAATTACTTTAATTTCAGATTAATAGCTTGCGTTGTCATACGCAGCGTGACGTGCTGGAAAACGGTCAGAAACTACACCAGGAAGGGACAGCCTTGCTGCTGGAGAGGAGAAAATGTTGGAGCACCCTTGGGAGTATCCAAACCCCGACTGGACGAGGCCCTGAGCAACCTGGAAGTCACCATTCACCAGCACAGACACCTCCGAGGTCCAGAGGAACCGGGTACAAACACAACGCGTTTTCAATAGCCACCAAGAGGAGGTGTTCAATAACCAACTCTTACTCCTTTGGCCACCCACACACCTTGGGCAGCTTAAAACGCCCGGGCTGACGTTTGCTGGTCTGCTTTTCATTTCAGGAGTGCACGAGGAGCAGCGTAGGGCCCCGCTGAACAGAACGAAGCCAGAGAAACCTGCGGCGAGGTTGTGAACCCGCGGCTGATTTCCCAGCACAGGATGAAGTGAGAGCTGCCAGGAATCATTAAATGCTCTTACCTGTCCTGCAAAGAGCCCGCACACGCCAATAATGCAGAGAATGTTGAACACAGCCGAGCCTACGATGGTTCCAACGCCTACGTCTCCTTTTGTGATAAACACACCTGAGAAACAGAAGTTCAAGGCAAGCTGCGTAAATGGGAAAGAGCAGAATTCTTCCACAAAAACCCGCAGACCTCACACCCCGTTGATGAATCTAACGGCACGGACCAGTTCTGCTCGCTTTTCTCATATTTAATAGGGCAGCTAGCACAGAAAGGTGGATAACGAGGGCAGAACTTGCTTTCTGGAGAGGTTTTCTAATGAAGCCCAAACAGGACCAAGCCACCAACCCCTGGCACTGCGATCCCACGCTATGTGACACAGTGACAGGAAACACCCCCATAGGACATCCCCTCAGCGGCACTCGGCTCCCCACAGCCCCATCCCTCCCACGGGCTCTGAGCTGCCTGGCCCTGCTGCTCGACGCTGAACGGGATGAGCCATGGGGCCACATTAAAGGCTCCTTCCAGAGCTCTTCTGTCAGATTTGGTTAAAATTGGTCAGTGAGGGAGGCAAACTGACAGACACACACACATCGTGGTGCTGCGCTGAATTCTCTCCTTAGGAAGCCAGCCTAAAAACAACGCTGCGTCTTCTGGAGCCATCGGTTGCTTCACACCCACCCCTCGGTTTAAGAGCCCAGCAGTATTCACCCAGCCGGTGTGGTCTGGGGGTTTTCTGCTTTATCCTTGACTCAGAAACACGCTGCACAGCAGGTGACACTGGGTGTGTGGTGATTACACCGCAGCCAGATAACGATCGACCCTTCGTTAATCGATCGTTCGCTGCTCTAAGCTGCCGGAGAGAACCTGGGTCTATTTCCACCCTGCTCCTGCCCCATCCTTCACTGAAATCCAACCCAACCTGGGCCAGTTTAAGCTCCATGTTTGAAGCCTTTGTGCAGTCAGACCTCTCTGCAGAGCACGCAGCTTTGTGTGAATCAATTTGTGCTTTAACAGCTGTGACTGAAATAGAAATATCTTCTGGAGAAGTATCTAAGGTAATGGTTCTCCTCGGTGATGGAGAGACCACCCTCACCTCCCAGACACTGCTCTGACGATCTCCTACCAGCAGAGGTGTGGGTGGGTGAGTAAAACCACAAGGACCCTTTCCCCTTGCACCAGGCACAGCACCATTCGTGCAGCTGACTGAGCATCCTCTCAGCTCCAGGCTGCTGAAGGACCACGCGAGTCTCCCGGGTTTCACACCCTTTAGGACGGCCAAAACCCTACCCCACACTTCCCATAAGCACAGAGTCACTTTGGTGGTGTGATGCTGCGAGACAGCATTTCAGACCCCAGAGGGACATGGTAGGGGATCCACCACAGTGCAGGCGATGGCAGGGAACCCACAGCCGAGGACACCAGGAGCTGCCCTGGGTACCAACCCGGGGCCAGAGGAGCATCCTCTCAGGTACCAACCCGGGGCTGGAGGAGCATCCTCTCAGGTACCAACCCAGGGCTGGAGGTGCATCCTCTCAGGCACCAACTCAGGGCTCCAGGAGCTGCCCTGGGTACCAACCCGGGGCCAGAGGAGCATCCTCTCAGGTACCAACCCGGGCCTGGAGGTGCATCCTCTCAGGCACCAACTCAGGGCTGGAGGTGCATCCTCTCAGGTACCAACCGAGGGCCGGAGGTGCATCCTCTCAGGTACCAACCGAGGGCCGGAGGTGCATCCTCTCACACTGCGTCACCCAGCGAGGATTCCCCACCACTGATCCCATGAGGGAAGGGCCAGGGGTCACAACAAATGTTATGGGTGCTCAGCCACCCCATTTCAACTCCCAACACCGGCCAGGGAGGCACCAGGAAGCAGCATCAGTTACCTATGACGGACGTGAACAGCTCGGGAGCGGAGCTTCCCGCTGCCATGAAGGTTGCCCCCGCCACATCTTCGCTGAGGTGCAGGCGCTGCAGAAGAAACACAGCAGAGACATTGATTACAACACTGAGAGCATGGAGGAATTCAACTAGAAACAGGCAGCAGCACCGGTCACCATCACGGCTCCTCGTCCCCTCCATCGCCCCACACCACACACCTCAGCCCCAGAGCTCAGCCTGGTTCACCCCCAGCGCTTCACCCTGTGACCTCCCCTCGGCCCTTCGCTTGGGTCCCCACCAAAGGTCCTCACCTCCCACGGCCCAACCCGGTGACTGCCTCAAGCAGCGCTTTCTGGGAGGGAGAGGACCCGCTACTCCACACAAACCTCATCAGCACGTGCTGTGTCCAGAGATTTTTTGGGTTAATTGCCTCCCTCGTGTCCCCTGCATCCCAAGTGCCGCTCAGCAGACATGGGGAGGCCATACAGGACCACGTCCCGCACTGGCACCTTCCACTGCTCCCCGAGCAGCCAAAACAGCCCCTGCATGGCCCTGCACTGCAGAGCTGTCCCCACCAAAACCACGGGCACAGGCATGCGAGCAAGGTCTGCGGTGGGGACGGGACTGCCGAAATCCTCCCCCAACCCCATCCCCATCGAACACCCCACCAAGGGCACTCTAGCCCCTAGAGGAGGGCACAGCTCGATCCGACAGGACACAGTCGGACAAGAAGCACGTATGTTGGACATTTTCTTGTCCAAACGATATGAACACATGGCAGTGGATTGTGCACATGCGTTACAGGGGCAAGAAAAAAGGACATCCCCTCCCTGGGGATGCTTTTTAAGCAGGAGACCTCGGCATTGCTATAAAGGCTTGTGGAACCTGATTAAACACAGCTTTACGGAAAATTATTTTAAACAGGATTAAAACTACTGTGGAAGAAGTTCACAGGACCATAAGAAGATCACCAGAGGCCAGCTGCTTCTGCAGGGTTTTCTGTGGAAATACAGGCACTGTCATGCCACACCGGTCGGTCTGCACTCTATGGTGTCTTTGGAGGAACAGACCACGAGCCATGGAAACCACTGTGCCGATGTGCTGTGGGCAGAGTTTAGTTTAAACCTGTGGTGGGTTCCCTGCAGGACAGTCCCTAGGTGATTTAGTGCAACGCACACGATGATGGTTAAGTGAATACAACAGAGCAGAAAGCTCAGCACGCTGCGTAGGCGGCAAGGACGCGGTGTCTGCAGAGAAACGTTTCTGACTGACGTACGAGGGCTGCTCCTCGCATCAACACCCTGGGCAAACGCAGGAACAAGCTGCTTCAGAAAACAAGTGAAAATCAGGGCTCTGTTGTAAGCGCATCTGAGCCACAGCAGAAGGTGAGTGTCTGCCATGGCAAGTGTTTGAACAAATTCTCACCTCGACACACACGTTTGGGAGCACAAACACCCCCTGGTTTAACCCAGCAACAGCTTCCAAACTCCATCTCCTCTCTCAGTTTTAGTGAACACCTTAAACCATCACCCGGGGAGGACCCGGGTGCTCCCCCCCTCGCCACGCAGCCCTGCTCCCCAAATCGGGCACCTCTCCGGTCTCCACGTGGGGCAGCGCTGCTCGGTGTGAGCAATGGTGGTGGCACCTGCCATCACGGGCAGTGAGAAACCTCCCTTTCCTACAGAAACAGGCACAGCGGCCGCTGCCAAAGGCGGCAGAGCCCTTTGCAGTGACCCAGCCTCTTCCCACGCGTCCTTGGGTGCCAACACCAAGGGCGACCCAGGAAAAGCTGGGCGTTTGGAGACAAACCACGCCGGACTGGCAAAATCAAGAGCTGTTGGATCAGGAAACAGGAACGCGTGTTTCTTCTGCTATCCTGTAATCACACAACTGCGTAATTATGCACAAAATACAGAAATAGAAGGACGTGAGTGCCCCCAAAGGTCATCCATGGGGTGAGAGGAACTTTTCTTGGGAGAGAATCACATAGGAGCAATAGGAGTAGTAAAAATTCTGGTCCATTTATGCGGCCCATTTTGATAATCAACAGCGCCGCAGGATCCCTCTGCTGGACAGCAACTTCCTAGAACAAGTGTGACAGACCTCGTGTGCTATCGCTGAGTTTTCTCTTTCACACACAGCTGAATAACACTTGCCATTATCACCTTGTTCCACTGGTGGTGCTGGGTAGCACGCTGGTTCAGAAGCATTAAAGCCCATGAGGAGCTGCTGCGTACCACTGAGACAACAACAAACAGCCAACAAGTCCAGATCTGGCGAGTGAGAGCGGCCTTCCAGGACCCAGAAAACGCCGTGCTAAGGTCGCACCTGGGGTGTTTGCTTTTTAGACATGGGATGTCTGTACAAACCCAGACACCTCTGGGAGTGTGTCAGAAAAACAAAGAGCACCATCACTGTACCTCTGCAATGAACCTTCTGGGTCAGGTGGGGGGTGCAGACCCCAAAACTATGGAGAGACGACAACAGGGACAGCAGAGCCTGTCAGAAATGTCAGAACCACCACCACTGTGCATGCTGCTTCCTACCATCATCTGCAGATAGACACAGCACAGACCAACACTCCTGCCGACCAGGAGCCATCCCAGTTCCATGAGGGATCGATGGCAGAGCCGGGACAGGACCCAGCTCCCTGCAGACCTGGATCAGGCCTCTGCGCCGCAAGCACAGCCACTGACCAAAACACACTCGTGGACAGGATTTCGTAGGATCACAGGATGCGTTGGGTTGGAAGGGACCTTTAAAGCTGATCCAGTCCAACCCTGCAGTGACAGGGACATTGGTACCAGACCAGGTTGCTCACAGCCCCATCAAGCCTGGCCTTGAATATCTCCAGGGATGGGGCCTGCACCACCTCTGGGCAACCTGTGCCACTGATCGACCACCTCATGGGGAAGAGCTTTTTCCTCAGATCCAACCTAAATCTGCCCTTTTCCAGTTTAAAACCATTCCCCTTGTCCTATTGTTCCATGCCCCAGTGAACAGCTCTTCCCCAGATTTCTTACAGGCACCTTTCAGGTCCTGGAAGGTCGCTGTAAGGTCCCCCTGGAGCCTTCTCTTCTCCAGGCTGAACAACCCCAACTCTCTCAGCTGTCCCCATAGCAGAGCTGCTCCAGCCCTTGGATCATCTCTGTGGCCTCCTCTGGTCCCACTCCAACACTTCAGTGTCCTTTTTGTGCTGGGTACCCCAGCACTGGACGCAGCACTGCAGTGAGGTCTGAGCAGAGCAGAGGGGGAGAATCCCCCCCTGGCCCTGCTGGCCACACTTCCTGTCATGCAGCCCAGGATGGGGTTGGTTTCTGGGCTGCAGATGCACACGAGTGCTCGGTCAAGGAGAAACAACGATCTCCCCCACCGCCTGTGCCTGCATCTCCAGCACATCCACACCTCCAGCATCTCCCACCCCCACACCATCAACAGCTCCTCTCCCTCCCCCGAACCTCACCACGGCTCTTCCCAGCTCCAGCCCTACAGTGAGCAGCAACTCTGTAGGACAGGAGCTCCCCGCGTGTTGTTGCCCTTCAGTTACCTGAATGCTTACGTACCAAAACAGCGCGATTTTCTGGGGACTATTTTTGACGATGCAAAAAAGGCTGGCAAGGCAGGGTGCTGCACTACAAACATCAGGTCAGCTCAGAGACAGCCTCCATCAGAGCTGTCAGCACGAATGCCTCCTCCGGCCGTCTCGCACACCTCCTCGCAGGGCCAGGCGCGGCCGCGCCGCCGTGAGCGG
>NW_010184618.1:0-332 GCF_000695765.1 Mesitornis unicolor | reverse complement strand
CCAACCGGCAAGAGCAAACCATATTTTCTACAGGCGAAGATTTCATTGCTTGAGACTGACTGGAGAGGGCTCGCGGTCAAACGGGGCACGTGGTCTGTGCTCGCCCTGCAGCTGTCCCAGCTCATTTAGGCTGAAGCGCACTTCTTGTCTTCTAAAATCTCAGCGTGCCAACCTCCGCAGAAGGGAGACAGAGTCCCTGGCCATCGCTGGAGGTGTTCGAGAGCTGCTTTACAGCTGACCTGGCTGTCCCTGCTGCTCTACAGCTTACACCAGCAGTGACACTCACGACTCTGAGGGGAAGGTACAAGATCTGTGACTCCTACTGGGGCAAA
>NW_010184617.1:0-633 GCF_000695765.1 Mesitornis unicolor | reverse complement strand
CACCTGGGGGTGGCGGTCGCGCTCGCGGCAGCCCCGCACCTCATTGTAGAGCTTGGAGGAGGAGATGGGGGCCAGGAAGGAGCTGTAGGAGCAGGGGATGCTCACCCCGTCCACTGCGGGGCCGTGTGGGCCAGTCAGGACCAGTATGGACCAGTATGGACCAGTATAGACCAGTATAGACCAGTATAGACCAGTACGGACCAGTATGGACCAGTATGGACCAGTATGGACCAGTATAGACCAGTATAGAGTGATATAGACCAGTATAGATCTAGACCAGTCAGGACCAGTATACACCAGTATAAACCAGTATAGACCAGTACTGACCAGTATGAACCAGTATAAACCACTATAACCCCACTAATGCCCCAGTATCTCCCAGTATAACCCAGTACACCCCAGTATCTCCCAGTTTAAGCCAGTATACCCCAGTATCTCCCAGTATCTCCCAGTATAACCCCAGTATAACGTCATTATCTCCCAGTATAACCCAGTATGTCCCAGTACAACCCCAGTATACCCCAGTATAACCCCATTATATCCCATTATCTCCCAGTACAACCCTGGTACACTCCATTATTCACCAGTATAACTCCATTATCTCCCAGTATAACCCAGTATACCCCAGTATAA
>NW_010184616.1:13704-51397 GCF_000695765.1 Mesitornis unicolor | reverse complement strand
TAGATATATATAGACATGTGACTATTATTTCAGGTAAGATTTGAAAAGGCCAAATTCTTGCATAAAGCAAGAGCAGTATTTGTATCAGAAAATTGTAACTGACCCTTAATTTTCACAGAAACATTATTTGAATCAGATTCTTTCACTTCTTGCTATGGTGAGATTTCATTTCCCTGAGAAGGACAGAGCATTGATCTTTGGGCTCAGGGAGTGGGGGGAGGCAGGTACCCAGGTAGTACCATGCAGCATTTCACACAGCGAGTTAGGGACCTAGGGGTGTCCTGTGATAGCAAACGCTTTCAGATGGCAATGAAGGTTTATTTCCCCCTCTGTCTGTGCATAAGCCGTAGCTGGAACCACCTGCTCACAGCCAGGAGCTGGAATGTACCTGTTAAACACAACATGGAGAGCTGCTCTCCAAATCACACATTTAAAAATACTTTGTGGTCTGTTTTTTTCAGGCTCACAGGCATTATTAAATAGAGTCTATCTACTTAGTTCACAAAAATGGGAGTACAAAATGCAGTGAAGAAGAAAAACCATTAAAAAATAGCTTGACTTTTTGACTTTCCCTGTAGAAGTAATTTGAGTCTTTTTAAATTTCATCTAGGCTAAACAGATAGCATACTAAGTAGTCAAATGCTTTATTACAGCAGCCTACAAAAAAAATGCAGACAAATATTTTCGATCTTAGTTTTTACTTTTCTAGACTACATATTCCAGACACTAACATTGGACATTAGGTCATTACCTTTTGTATTGATTGATATCTGATCAATCAGATCAGATATCGATCTGATTGATATCTGATGATTGATAGCATTTTGTACTTCTAGGTCAGTTCAGATCACAGACAATAGTCCTAAATAATAGATAAACAAAAGAAAACATTATAAGTATTATTCAAAAATACACATACATTTTAATAAGCAGCTAATCAAAACTAGTTGTAAGGCATTTTGCAGACCCTTTGGGAAAAATGAAGCATGATTCATTAAAACAGGATAGAAAAAAAAAATCTGTATTTAAATCTGTTTGATGCCAAGGGTTTAATCATAGAGGAGAGACCATTCATACTATATGAAAATGTTACAAAAAGTAAAGGAGTATTGAAAAAAAATAATTTTGTCAACACACATTTATCTATTAAGACATGCATGAATATATCTTTCTATATTTAACCAACTCATGATCTTCTTTTACTCTTTGATACAACTGCATAATCTTTTTTATAGAATTAATAAAATGTTAAAAATAAAAAGAAGGAAAGTATATGGTATATATTCAATTTTGGGAAGAAAAACTTCTGTGTACACAAATAACATATAGGCACATAGAAATACTTTCATTCCATTAAAACAAAATTTTCACATTTTACTCCTGAACCCCTGGAAAGGCAAGGAAAAAGATGGTCAATATTTTAGCCCCAAATAGATGCCTGTTGAAGAAATGGAGGCAAAATTGATTCTCATCACAAAATCAGGAACAAGGCACTGTTCAAATGCATTTTATATAGAATATTAGGTATCTCTACATGGAAATGGTTTAAAGCAATTAGGTTCAAGCTCTGAAATCTAATACCATGAATTTTCTTTATCACCTCATTTACGGCTTGCTTCCATTCTTCCTGTGCTACAAACTGTTGATGAGTCTTAGCAAGGGTCCTCAAAAATGGAAGAAATTTATGCAAACTGGCTAGCATATTTCTTAGAAAAATTATGTAGGTTGTGAGAGGAACCCTAACCTCAGGCCTGCGAAATGGTACTTGTAAGCAGGTGAGTCATTACCAGTGAGAAATGAAATGGCAGCAGCTGTTTGAGGAACTTGCCAGTGAAAAAAACCCCAAGATCTGGAGCTCTTCCAGGCTGGGATGCAGAATCTGGTTACTTTGCTGTTTACTTCCCTCAAGTGCCAAGATTAAGGCTCATTCCTTAGACATTTAGTGTAAATACTTATCAGCACTTCTTGCTCAAGTTCTCCCAGGGTTTCTGTGGGATTTGCTCGTTTGGATTTACAGAGTACAACATGTAAATTCATTCTTGTTTCCTTTAACATCCTGTTTATATTGACAGTACTAAACAAGGTTTTATAAGTCCTTCTCAGTTCCTGATAAATTACAAATAATTGTGATAAGGTAGAAAATACTGAGCCTCCTTAGTAGCCCTATTTTTTCCTTCTATTTTTTTTTCTTTTGACTCTCCTGCATTACATTTAAAGGCATGTGAAGCACCTTACTCATTGTCAACACCTGATAAAGCACAAGTGCCAAATGAAAACTGAAGCTCTATTAAAGAAAACAAGCAACTAAACAAAGGATGTATAGTAAAAGCCATGAGGAATCTGCTGTACTAATTGCGGGGGACAAAAGGCACAGCTGAAACTAGGAAAGGGGACAGTCGAATTCCCCCTCACTCGGCCTGCCATCCTGTGCAAAACCCAGAACAGATGCATGAGGGCCCAGCTTGTAACTCTTGATCTGGTCCTGGCCTGCTGTGGAGCCTCAGCTGCAAATGAGTATTATGTTTCTTTCTGCTGTAAAACAGTTTGAAAAGTATAGCGAAAAATAAAATATAGTTATTGTTATTATTAAATTTATTTCCTTTACTAGGCATCTATGAAACAAAGAAATGAGAGAAATGTTTTGTTTCTTGATTTTCTGGTTTTCCTCCTGACAACTCAAATACAAGAAAGTGGGCTGAAAATAAATAATCATATCTTCTAGTCCTTCTTGGAGTAGGATCTGTACTAAAACCACTTTGCCTCTATACAAAAAATCTGAGGGGAATTTTTCTCTTCCGTAGAAAAAAAATAAAAAATGAAAAAAGCTTGAGATTTGTCTAACTTATTTTCTACTATTGAGAAAACTGGAAAATCAATCAATTACTTCTGAAGTTTATGAATTGCTAGGTCTCTCCTCTGTTCATGAAAGATCACTCATTATGCTGTTTTCACTTTTTTTTATCTTCTAATTCTCAACTGTATAACTCTTCCATATCACAGAAAGAGTCCTACACAGAGAGGTAACCTCACCTCTTCTCTGTGTTTACACAGAAAAATTTAATTTAAACTGTGTGACACACAGAAAACACATTGAATTTCTTGGCATTTGATTTTCATTCAGACGAATCTGCCTATGAAAAGACTTGTCAAAGACAGCTCCCTGCTAGGTGTCAGTGGGAAATGATTTCAGAAATCTCTGTCTAAATCGTCACTGACATTTTTTCACTAAACTTTTCGGTAAGAGTTTGAAATGCATCACCCTGTTATTTAATCCTAACTCTCTCAAAAATATCTCCAAAGAATTTACTTATTAGCATTTGAAAGAAACTGTTACCTTTAAAGAAACCTTTACAGCCACAATTTTGAAAATGCATAACACAGCTTCCTTGGAAGATTTACTTTTGACACAAAGATGAATAGATAGTGTGTATTTCACTGGGAATGTCAAAGTCCTTCCCTTGGTATTTCCAGACATTGGAAGCAATAAGATGGATAATGACAGCTGCCTTTCTTGCAGTGCCCACAGATTTTCTTCAGTTTGAAAGAACAAATTCTTCTGGTCTCTTTTTCATTTTCAGGAAGGTTTTATTTGTTTATTTTTATGAGCTGTATATAAATTATTATCTAGTCAAGGAGCACCGAAGAACACAGTTACCAATGCACAAGCTGAACATCAGATGACTAGTTCAGGTAGTGTTCACAGGATATCAAAGAGGAATAATTTCTTCTGTTCATGAGAAACTAAGCTGTTGCAAAAGCTTTATAAGCCCAACATTGACAATATTCTGGAGAAGGGTCTCTGACAAAGACAAAGAATAAAAAAAAGAAAAGTAAATAAGAAATGTTACTAAACTCCAGGGTTAGAACTGAACTTGGACAGTGACAAGAAACCTTTGAAACCTTCTAAGCTGATCTACATTTTATGTGTTCTTGTGTGCAAACACCACCGAAAGTTTTCAATTCTCAATGTTCTCTAAAAAGCTGATAAGCTGCACATTTTTTTGATGTGCTCTAGGAAAATGTGATTAAAATTAACATTAGGTAAGGGACTTAAACCTGTCAGGAAATCAGGAGGGAGCAGAAGGAATTTCGGTGAGAAGAAAATGCTGAAGATTTTTTCTTTAGTGTGTTTCATTTTAACTGATTAGCTTGTTCTCTTGTTTGACTGTACCGCTATCAGAGATGCAGTGAGCTTCTACCACTGTATGTTTAATAAACTTGCAATATGTTTGAAGACTCTCTGAGGAAAAATATTCTTTTGCAATCAATCCGAAGAGTTTGCAAAAAAATTGGATTCTTAAAGGAAGTCACAGTTTTCTGTGTATTGCTTGGAAGTGAACATTTTAACTGCATGACAGTTGAACTCCCAAATATTTGGACAGAAACAGTTTCTCCTGTCATTTATAATAGATTGCTTGGTATTCTTTTGTACATATATATTTATTTTAACATACAGAACTTCTTGTGTATTTGACAAACCGTTTAAAAGAAACAGATATCTGCTGTGTAAACACTGTTCTTACATCATTATGTGATCACTTCCCCATTACTACTGTTTCTCTTCCCTACTGATTCTCCCTAGTTTTTTAAGTTATGAGCTTGTTATACTTAAGATAAATAAGTAGTACACATTTTGCATAACGTAAGTTGCATTTGCAGTGTAAATTCATAACACAGCTATCATGGAAATTAGTACTGACAACTCAGGTGACAGAGAAAATGCACTTTTCAGTTGATTCAGTTCTTAATGTGCCTTTTGTTAACTTGTCCAGTCAAGAGCCGGATAGTCAAAAGGGCACTTGCCTGTTCATTTGATTCACTCCTGGGCTTATCTGTGAGAATATTAAACAGAAACAGTCATAAGGAAAAATGTTATAGGGTTACCTTAGAGAATAGACTTTGGCTTAGCTGTTGGCAAGTAGAAAGCTTTGCCTCCTTAAGTACTCTCGTTCCCAGGAGGACCATTAACACACAAGTCCATTCACACAGAAGGATTCTGCACTGGTTTGTGCCCTTTGACTTCCTGCCAGTATAGGTCCAGTCCCACTGAAAGGAGTTTCTTCTGGTACTGGCCCAACTCATTTCCATTTCCATTCAGCACATTCATCTCATGGCTCTTGAGGCAAAGCCTCACGTCTACGCTTTGTGCCTGCCCTGACTATGAGGACTCAGCAATTAGCGGGGATTAATCACAATTTTAAGAGTGGGAAGCAGAAGTCAGAGAGAGAATTGTGGAGAGCTCAGAGGCCTGCCATCACCCTTGCAAACACTAAATTTTATACTTACAAAGAATGGCCATGACCATGACAAAATACATTACTGGTCCATGCTCATAAATACTATATATTTGAGCGTGCACACACATAGGTTGTTTCACTTACCACTAGTTCCTTCAGTGGTAATGACAAATGGTTTGAGAGCTACTACCTTCGTATATGTACTCTAGAAGGTCTGTATCAGAATTAATGTGTTGCCACAGGGAAGCAGGAAATGTAACACTTCTTCTATGACATGAGGTCACCAAATGTTGGCTCTTTTATCCCTTGTTTTCTCTGTAGCCCAGAATAATATGTGGTATTTATTGATAAGCATGGTAGAAAAGTAAACGATTACCACCGAGAATAGCTTTCCCTGGTCATTGGAAAAAACGAAAAATATTTCTATTTCTTCTATAAGACAGAAAATACTGTTCAAACTCTCAAAAAACTCTCAAATTTTCACAAAACTAGGGAAAACAAGGTCACACATTTTCTTTTGTTCCACTGATGTGTAGAGTTTTAAACAGGGTCATTACCTCAGTATATGAAGAAAAGACTTCACTTGCAGAGGTTGGTCCTGAATGGGATAAGTTTAATTTGAGGGATGTAGCATAGTATTCAGTATCAGTAGGACTGATCTTATCTGTATACATCAATAACCTTGATTTGGGAAATGTGTTGAACTGTGATGAAACCTAAAACAGAAGATGACAATTTAAAAGAAAATGAAACATATAAATAAAGAAACATAACACACTGAAGAAACCAGAAGCATGGTGTCACAGAATCGCACCAGAATGGCTATACACACACTAATAGTGATCTCAAGCAAGCTTTTAATCTGCAACTGAAATGAAGCAGACAAAACTTCATGCACCAAAACAACATCCCACTGACATTTAACAAATACAGGTTCGATATGCTGGTTGGGAATATTACCAGACACAGCTGAGTTAAGAATTCTTAAGTTTTTGGCCAAACAATCCAAAATGTGCATTCAGTCACTCACCAAAAAAGGGAGGGCTCTCAATCTCGAGACGTTACCTTAAGTGGCGTCCCAACTCAAGGGGAGAGTCCCCGACTGCAGACCCGCTGCTCCGAGGAGGACCACCTCCAATGAGTCCTCCGACGGGGCCCCATTTATACGCTTGTCGAATCTGGTCTGTGGTCAATACATGGTCGTGTCAGCCCCTATTGGCTGAGGACCCCAACTTTCCCGCCTTTGACCCCCACTGTGTGGACCAGACATGAGCATGGGAGGAGGCAGTCCTGGCACCACCAGGGCCAGAAACTTTAGCACTGTTTTTGTTGGGTGTTTCTCAGGTCTTTAGTAGGGTGGGTGCATCTGCCACACGTGGGCTGTTGTAAATATTTTTAATACACTTCACTGCAAACAATGTGTTAGGAGTTCGGTGTTTCTTGTGGCTGAAATTTTTTTTATTTGTACTAGCAAATGGAAGTCAAAAGCAAAATAAAAGGCAGTTTCTGGACTGGCCTGTTGGATTCCAAAAATATTCAGGGAGAATGAAAAATGATATTACTGTCAACATGATCCTTGCTGAGCAATGTTAAACAATAATATGTGAAGCTTGGGAGTTGATGGACAAAGGCTTTTTTTCTACTATATTTGTTAATGGTAAAAAAAAAGTTTTCTATTAAGATAAGTAAACTAAAGAAAGACATTTCAAAATAAAACATGGAAATAATGCAATGGTATCAGATTAGATCTGTTAATGCAGAAATAGTACAAAAATCTTAAACTTTGGTTATGAAAAAATTAGTAATAAAATGAATACTCAACTGATTCAAAGAAATATATGTTTAGAGACATTAATTAATACAACCTCAAAAAGCAATCTCTTGAAAAATGCATCAGTTTTGTAAGAATTTTTTTTTCTGAAAGAAATGGACAAGTCAACTCTTAATAGCATTAACTCAAAAGACATATTAAGAAAAAGAATAGAGAGCAAGAACTGAAATGGAATCATTATGTCTATAGAAGAAGATTAGAAGCCCAAGTATTAGAAATTAGTAAGACTAATTTGCAATGTATGATAATCAGAGTATATCTGGGAGAAAAGGGGAGAAAAGAGCTCGAAAAGGAAATGGAATATTTATGGAATGATAGAACAATGAACTTAAATGGAACAATATAATCAGCCCAGCCAATGGTCTGCTAAATTTAACTCCTTTTCATTTATATTCATCGTCTTTCAGACTTTATTTATAGGTACCATAATGTATTTCAGGATACCATCCTAAAAATGAGGTGAAGAAATAGAGTAAATCTAGTAAGAACAAGTGTAAAATATGTTGGATGCCAAGTGTCTGGTGCAACTAAAAGACTGTTAAATAGAGACTTAAACAGATGAGATAAGAGTGATGCATGAGTTTGATAACTAGCACAACCACAGGATTTTATAGGAAAATAGGTATCAGGATATCACCCTGAGCTGATCTGTCCTGGATGCTGCATGAAGATTGTGTCCATAGTAGCCAGTGACCATACCTAGGACACAGACTATTACTGTGCACTGGAAAACAAATAATACTGAAACTCTGAGAATATTTCCTAGCAGAAAACTGGCTCCTTTCAACTAGCATTCTCCAAAACAGTTCCTGGCTCCATTTCAGGAGCCTGAATAATACCCACTGTCAGTTTGCACATAGTCATTTGGGTTTGGCAGCTAGAGAGCTCCGTGCCACATTAGCTTCAATACCTGGGAGGAGATCCTGGACTTGTTAGCACAAATGTAGCCTGAGAGTTTGACTTCAGAATATGTAGCAGCAGCAGCGTTTAGGCTGTTATGTGTGTGTCCTCTCTTTCTATCAAGCTGTGACTTGGATTCAACTTTGTACTACCCGGCAATATTAAAAGGAACAGGTTTCCTCTGAAGCACCAAGTATCATTTATTTCCTGTTCTCCTTTCTATTGATTGATGTTAATTCTAAAATTTTCATAATGTACTCTTTTAAAGCAGTAAAAAAAAAAGTTTAATAAAACTTCTCCTTCAAATGAATTGCACAGTTCTAGTACTTCATTAAAACCTGCATGCATATACAGAAGGTGAAAGCATTTGTATTCTGAGCCAAGATGGCAACTACAGTGGCAATTTTAATACAATAAAAAGGTCACAGTGATGTCCATAATGTGTGATGTTACAATGTTTATTATTAAAACATCCCACTTTTGCCTAGGGACATTATTGTAGGATTCTTTCTCCTTATACACCATTAAATATTGCAGGTAATTCATAAAGCTGAGAATAATTAGGCAATATAAAAACAACAGTAAGGCATAACTGAGCCATCAGATCTATTTGATAATTCATACAGGACTATCAATCTGTTGTCATGCAAACTAACACTTTATTCAGCCATAACCCTCCTTTTTAGATCCATAGAACAGAATTAGAACTCTGAATGTTTTTTTCCAAAACTAATCTTCATATTTCTCTCAGGGGCAAGCCTTGTTTTCATCCAGAGGATGAACTCTGGGAACTTACTGACAAAACCTTTAGATTACAGAAGGTCTACCCATAGTGGTCCATACTGGTGGTCTGGTCCTGGTATTTTCCTCTCTTGGACCTCACTACGCTATGAGCTTAATAAATCAGGTAAAACAATTCCTTTTATACTGCAGTACACAGCTGCTTTCCTGTCTCCTCATCTCTCTCAAGGCTTGCCCTGTCTTATTCATATTTACTTGCCTATCATATTCCTCCTCTCTTTTTCTTTCTCTTCCCCTCTTCCCCACACCAGAGAGAATACTCACACTTGTGATGGTAGCCATTGCTTCTCTCTGGAGACTGAAATATTGAGAACAGAAGTAAAAAGTAAAATAAACAAAGCAGATAAAAAAACCTCTCATTCAACCCCAAGGATAATATTTATCCAAATGTTGATGATGTTAAACTTGATTATAGTAATTGATTGGCATTTCTAACATAATGTGGGTCAAAAGGATGTGTTCTGTTTTCCAGTATAGTGGTTAAGAAGATAAAATACTGATACAAATTAAAGTTATTACTTTGGGAATGAAAATGAAAGCTTACCAGAGAGTTTTCTCATAAAATAAAACATAATAAAATACTTAAGAATTCCATATCTTCCTCTTCCCCTCCATACATATATACATATATGTATATATATGTCTATGTGTGTATATTGAACTTTTACAATAAAAATCTTTCAGATTTTCTTAGGGAAAAGAATTACTTATGAAGTGAAACATCTTCTGTCCTATTTCAAACTGAAGGATATTTGAATCTGAAAATATTGCCCTCATCCTTGTTTTAAAATCCTGATTTGTAGTCTGGATTTTGGTCTAAAAATATGGGGGCACACGTGGTTAAGTTTATTCTTGGAAAAAGCAGAGTTTAATTGAAACTAGAAAGTTTCATGAAACAGACTTAACTTGAAGAAAATTTTAATGGGAATATTTCTGAGATCCAAAGTGAAACATCCACTACTCTGATCCAGTCAAACTGTCATATACTAGCAATGATACCAGTAACAATGAGTGCACTACTGATTTTACTCTTGACTAAGTTAGGATGATGTGTAGCTCTGAATGTATATCTGGGTGTTCCTCTACTTCTTTTTCCCTGACAACTTATCTGATTCAGACAGAGGAAACACCTAATTCTACATGTGACTGTTTAAATTATGTACTCTGTTACAGACTAGCCAATCTAAAGGAATAAGGAATCATGATCAGATATATGAAACTAAACAGTTGTAATTTACAGCATTATACTCAAAAAGGATATTGTATTTAATTAGAATCTTTCAGCTCTCCAACCAAGATGCCTGCAATGCATTGTAGTAGGACATCGAAAAGGTAAAATATCAGATATTAGTCCACCTGATAAAATTGGTCAGAAGCATACTTTTATTCCTCTTCAAATAATAGCTTAAAATGTTGTCATCCATCAGCTGGAAACTATTGCCCTATAATTATTTGCCTTTCTAGTGAGACATGGTAATGGACTGTGTACACTCTGCTTGTCCATCACAACGCATTTTTGACCACTAGATGAGAATAAGTGAGAACTTCTGAAAATAAAGTCACACAGAAGAAATGCACAGATTTCTGTCATTTGTGTCACACATGTTGTAGAATAAGGAAGTTTTACCTTAAAAATATTTTATTATTTTTATACTTTCCTTCATGTTCCTACTTAATTTATCCACTTGTTCTCTATAGACGCACACTTCACAGAACCACAGAATCACAGAATTATTGAGGCTGGAAAAGACCTCTGAGATCATCAAGTCCAGCCTATGACCTAGCACTACCACATTGACTAGACTGTGGCACTAAGTGCCACATCCAGCCTCCCCTGAAACACCTCCAGGGATGGTGACTCCACCACCTCCCTGGGCAGTCCAGATCCCTCTGCAGCCTCTTCCTACCCTCTGGCAGATCAACACTCCCCCCCAGTTTGGTGTCATCTGCGAATTTACTAAGGGTAGACTCAATCACCTCATCCAGGTCATCAATAAAGATGCTGAATAGAAGTGGTCCCAGTACTAATCCCTGGGGAACAACACTGGTCACTGCATGCAGCACCACTGTCTGGGTCCGGTCATCCAACCAGTTTTTAACTCAGCAAAGAGTGCACTTGTCCAAGCCATGAACTGCTAGCTTTTCCAGGAGGATGCTGTGGGAGACGGCGTCAAAGGCTTTGCTGAAGTTGAGTTAGACCACATCCACTGCCTTCCACTCATCCACTAGGCGGGTCACCCAGTTATAGAAAGAGATGAGATTTGTCAGACAGGCTCTTCCTTTCCTAAACCTGTGTTGGCTGGGCCTGATCTCTTAGTTGTGTTCTACATGCCACTTGATGGCACTCAGGATGATCTGCTCTATAATCTTGCCAGGCACCAAGGTCAGGTTGACAAGGCCTATAGTTCCCTGGATCCTCCTTCTGACCCTTCTTATAGATGGAATAAAATGGATTTGAATGATTAAAAACTTGAATAATAGCAAAAATTTATCTGAATACAGACATAAAATAAGATAAAATAATAATAACAACAAATATTTACAGTTTGGAATCAAAATGCTAATGCATTTATTTTTCTTTATTTGTGTATTTGAAAAATTTAAATTAATTCTTAGTACTTAAACAACTATCAAAATCACTGCTCTGTTATCACTTAAACATTATAGCACATGCTAAAATCTCTGAATTTTAGGCATTATTCATAAAATATACATACACAGTTTCCAGCACTGAAACAAAATGTTCCCAGACCCGTAACAAAGGCTCTGCTTAGTTTGAATATGTACAGCACCTAGCACATAAAAATAAATTACCTTTCTCAGTTTTATTTTCATCACTACCATGTGCTGAATAAAAACACACCTTCATTTCCAATTTCAGAGAATTTTGTTGCTCTAACTCACTTAATACCTATATCTGTGTTCATGAAAATATATGCTTCTACCTGGAAACTCAAAAAAATCACCTTCTTGTAGTGGAAGAGGCACAGAGGAATGAAATGTCTAAACCTTCCTAATATTTTTAGAAGTTAGGTCATACAACAAAGGATTCTTAAGTTTCTGGTTTTTGTCTCACATGTGATGGCACTAATATAAATAATGGTAACTTACCAAGAAAATCTTGTTCAAAACTTGATCATTAACAGAAATGATAATGCATTAGTGCCATTAAACATTATCCTTTATGAAAAATAACTAAAACAATTAGCAAACAATTCCTTAAAATATACTGGGAGTCAGTAGAGTATTCTTTACAGCTTCTGTATTCTCACCACTTAAGACACATCTCATTTGTAGCTCAGCTCTAATTAATTTATTCCTCGCTCAACACTTGAGTAGTTAAGCATCTTTTAATAAGTCAAATGAAGAGCATTGTACCCAGCATAAAAGTTTCTGCAGATTTTATTTCTTAGTTGTACAATTAAGCACTCAAAAAAAATCTTTGAGATGTATGGTTACTATTACTTTCATAACCCAATGCCATAAGATATCCATGATTATATTTACAAGTAAGATAAAAACATCTGCTTTCATTTGCTTTAATGCCCTGCATGCCATTCTTAAAGCTCAATTTCCAATAAAATTATCATGAGTATCTAAGTAACAGCATTAATAAATAGTAAAAGTAAGGAAGGATTGCTTGTTTTATATTATTGCTTTCTCCAGTCCCAGCATTTTGGGCTATGTTACTGAATCTAGCAATAAATTTTTATGGCTATGATTATATCTACAGTAAACCAAAATTTAAGTACTTTTTATTTGGTCTATAAAAATGCATGGAAGGAATGGTTAAAATTGCTTCATCTGGTTTACTGCTAAGGTCAGGAATTTAAAGATCATATCTCTTACCACTGTGGCCACCCTAGCTGTATATACTGAGAACAGTGAAAGAATAGTCTGTTTCTTTGATTAGCATGAATAGACAGTTTGTTTTAGTCTGTCTATAATATAATTGTGATAGGTGAGAAAAGGAGAATGGCTGAGTTTCAAAGTGTCCTTTAAAACTACATCTAATTTAATTGGAAAAAGAGCCAAGAAGAGATTTCTAATGAATAAAAGAAGCTAAAAGTTATAACTTGATGTTTCCTTTATATATGTAGATTTCAGATTCCATCTATAAAATATATATACATTTCTTTAACATATTTTTCAGCAGAAGTAAAAACTCAGCTGTCTTGCTCCTATATTAACTTTAATATAGTTCACAGTGAAACTCAGCCAACCTCCCCAAGGAATGTAAATTAGCTTTACAAGTCTGTCATAGTTATGAAAAGGTACCTCAGACAACTTCACAGACAAGTACTGTTTGTCTTACCAGAAACCTTGGAGTCTCTTCTGTAGGATAACTTTTTACGGCTCATAATCTATACACATTATCTGTGGTAGACAAAAATGAGGAGAAGGGGAAGAGTAAAAAAGCTAAATTATTCCCCTGCTTCAGGTGAAGATCAGAATATTGGTTTATCAAAGAGTGAATTTTGACCTTCCGCCATTCCAGTAATGTAAAAATAACAGAGATCACTAGGTCTCCTGACATATTCCTTTGTCAGTACCTTCCTTTATTAGACGAGATCTCCTTGCTAGTTTGCACCCCTGCATACTCCTAGTATGCCACAGACAATCTAACACGTCATTCCTAAGTAACAGACCAGAAACATGAGATGACAGACATTGTATTTCTGGATTTTGCTTACATTTGGGAAAATTTCTGCCTACAAAGGAAAAAGCAAACCTGTTTCTTTTCAGGTTGAGCTTCTGTGTGGTGGTCTGGAGAGGGGAAGGACTGTGTTACTGATGGTTTATTTATGTTCGTTTATTTTTAAATGGCAGCTGTCTGAAGGTGTTCAGAGTTTGGAGCATGAAATTAAGTCTCAGGAGAGATGGATTAGAGGATAGAATGCCAGGGAGTCAATCAAAAGTTCACCCTATAGCTCTAAGAATCTATCACAAAGCTTCCCAGTATGTCATTTGCTAGTTATAATTGTTTGATACAATCCTTCATCATATATAGTCTAATACACACACACACACACAGCCATGCTTCTTACTGCTGGCGTTCACATGCACGCAGTATGAACATTCGTTATTATGAAATATTTCACTTAACTATATTACTGTTTTGTTCTTTTCTAATAAAAATATTTAATAAAGACAAAATTACCTTATAAATAATCCAAATGCTAAATATCATCTTACACCATGTGCATTTGTCCTGAATTTTTGTCTGAAGAAAAGTCCTTTTTCCAGCCAGTAAGTCTGCTGTAGTAGCCCTTCAATTTTTCTGTTATATTATCTTTAAATAAAATGTTAAATGATACCATTCTTTCCAAGACACTTTTTGGAAGGAACAGGGAAAAAGAGACAGTCTAATTAAATGTACTCATTGTTGATGGCAACCCAACATCATCAATTCCAAAAACTCCACTATAAAAAGTTCAGATGAAACATGATTCTTAATAATCAGAGACACAAGAGCATTGTAGAGCTGATGGTTTAATATTATTCCTTGACTTGACACCATTGGGGTATGCTGAAATATATTAGATAAAGTAATAGCAACCAAACTGCTATAGTAAACTAATAAATGTAATGAAACTCTACTGGCACCCAGAGACAACGGAACTGGAAGGAGGCAATAGATTAATCTGGAAATCACTCTTTCGTTAATTCATTATATCATCATTCTCACGTGCAATCATGATACAGCACATGTGAAAAGTTCAGGTGGGAAAGCAGGTGGGATCATTTAAGAGATTATTCATCAGTAGAGGGAAGAGCTGTTGATCTTTCAGAAAGCATCATAACATGTCTCTTCTGATTTCTTCCTCCTATTCCCTCCTTTTTTGTAATTGAACCCTTATAAATCTCTAGATGCTTTATTTTGCCAGGAGTGGGGATTGGCTTTCACTGGGAAGAACTGCAGGGGAGGTGATCCACCAGTATTTTAGATCAGAATGCTTTTTGATGTGTAACACAGTGATGGGATTCTCCTGTCAGCAGGAGTAATAGCCTAGAAGTCTACAAAGAATCATGATTACACACTGTTGTATTTTAGGGCTGGCCTGGCCACTAAATCCTGGACAGATGGTCTCTATTAACCCCTCTCCCCTCCCAAGAAGGGAAGAGAAAAGAGAATAAGAGAGAGAGACTTTTACAGGTTGGAAAGGAAAACTAACAGATTTAATAAAACAATAATACTAATACTACAGGATAATAATGTAAGTAGGAAAATAATTAAATATATACAGATATGTACAAATATATACAAAACCAATATAAAATCCTTCCCCCACCCTCCCCCAATGACATATACGTCACCAGAGGCTCTGCAGAGCAGGGCACTGGAAAAGTCCCAGACCGAACTCAGCAGCAGGTGGGAGCAGGATGCAGGAACACATGAATCAGGATCAGAAGCAGACAAACTAGCAGGGTTCTGATCAGACCTCGGCCATTGCAGGGTCGAGACAGACAGAAGGGTTCAAGATGGAGGGGCTCCAAGATGGAAGAAGGGTTGAGATCCTCGTGATCTTTCCGCTTTATACCAAGTATGATGTATGTTGGATGGAATACCTCGTTGGTCAGTTTTGGGTCTGCTTCCCCCTCCTGTAGGTGCAGACACGGCACCCATGGTTAGACAGTGGCCTTGAGCTTAACTTCTAGCAGCACATACTGGAAAAACATGCTGCTAGTTTCAGCAAGTTCAGCCACTTAGAAGAGACTGAGCTGAAAAGTAAAATCACTAAAAAAAAAATTAGTTCTATTTAGCTTAAACCAGGACACACACTCGCCCAAGTGACTTCAGCTGAGTAGACTCCATCCTAAGACAAAGGAAGGAAATGAGTCTCTGAAAGGGGACAAACTGGTCCTGAAGAAAAAATAGACACATGAGGCTATGACAAGGTTAAGATTTGTGTATTTTAGCATGTGATTAGTTGTTGGTTATTAAAAAAATTAAACAGGATGACTGAAAAAGAGAAATCCAGTCCAACAGTTTGGTCTGAACCAAAGTTTGATCCCTGACTTTGTGTCTTTCATTAGCAGAGTGGGAGATCATGATCACGTAGCTCTAGTTCTAAAAGTTCTGCATTTACTATTTGATGCATTGATCCTTTCACTTAATAGCTAGCCCTTAAGCCATAATAACTTACAGATATATGCATTTATTCTACAATACTCCGAAAGGTCTTTTTAAATATTCATTCTATTCTGCTAAATAAGCAGCACTTCTTTCCAGGAGGCCTGTGATTAATGCTCCTTTCATCCGTCACCACTATACACTGCCTTTGGGAAAGCCTGATCCTCTTGCCACTCCGAAAATGTAACTTGATCCAGAACCTATTTTCCGTACTTCTGCTACTGACAAGCTTCAGGACTTCAGGCAAATCATTTGACCTTACTGTATCTTACTTTCCTCCCCATTAAAATTGGGATAGTGCCTAGCTTCATAAAGTATGTCAGTCCTACAGATTAACATAAAACGCTATGTATGAACTTAATATAATTATTATACGCACTATGGAAATTTCATCCTTTAAGATGATTCCAATGAGAAAGCCGTCAAACCAAAATTTCTCCTGGGAGTAAAAATCTTTTATCAGCACCATGGCTCAGTGTCATCAGTAAGGCCATAAAGAAGGGAAGTGTCACATTAGTTCAGCTCACTTGACAGGATCATCATCAGAAGCTGGACTTCCAGGGCTATGTTTTTTTGTTTTGGTATGGTTTTGTTTTGCTTTTTCTTTTTCAAAATGAATGCAGAATAAAACCCAGTGTTACTTTATATAGGTAACAGAGGAGGTATATGGAAGATTTTCTATTAAAAAGAAAGCTGTCAGCACAATACAGTGTTCAGAAATAATTCTAATAATGTCTGCTAATGCTGGTTTAAAATAGTGACCTGCCTATTTGACTAACTATTCTGAAGGCTGTGGGATAATTATTTCAAATTGGAATCAAATTTAATTGTATGGTAAATTAATGAATAAAAGGCTTCTTACTGTTGTTTAATAAGTATGAAGGAAATACACTTAACTTTTCATATAATGTAGTCAAATTGCATAAGCAATAAGTGCACATTAGATGTCGTATTTATTACATCAAATCTGTGAACACTGTTAATATATTAACATTTAAAAAGGTAGCCCATGGCAAGTCAATTTCACAGCAATTAAAACTGAAAAACTAGTAATTGACATTTTATAAGTGTGTTAATTGATATCAAGCTTGCAATAGCTAACATGTTAAATGTCAATTAAATCCATGTGTTTTTACAATTAGAATTTATTAATAAAGAATCTAATTACAAAATGTTGGTTATGTCAATTTATGTTAATTATTCAACAACTAAATTTATAGCTGAAAAATGCCTTCAGCCCGCAACAGCACTTCAAAATTTTCCCTAATTTTTAACATTTTGCATTTAACAAGTTGTCTGTTTTTTCCTGTTCTACCTGTAACAGAGGGGAGGAAAAAAAATTAGACAGGAAGTGTAGAATCACTCGTCTAATCTTATCATATTGGAAAAAAAAACCCAACCTTAAGATGAGCACTTCTAACATAGTTTTGATGATGTCCACCTATTCATATCACTTTATATAATTTAAAACAAATGTTCTATAGTTTTGTGAAAGTACAGTTATGAAAATATTCTATATTAAATGTGGTCAGCGTTCAGTAAACCGAAGAAATTCAGTTTCTTCATTGTTCATGTGCTGTTGCTTTAATTTGTGGACCAGTGTTTCTGAACACTAATCATTCTAGCATGCCTGGACTACTCAAAGCATAGGTATTTCCTTATGCCTAAGTGGGAAAAATGCCTATGCAAGGCAACCAAGGCAAAATATGGTCTGACTGGCATTGTTTCAGAAGGCTGATGTTTAGTCATAGAGGCTGACTCAAAGATTTCTAGATTTTTTTTTAACTAGAACAGTTCAGTTATTTACCCATACCTGCCTGGGACACAAAAGCCCCAACCAATCTGGAAGTAAATATAAGGTTTTACTCTTGTTCTTGCATAAAGGAAAAGCATTTGATGCCTATCCTCTCTGACAGAGTAACCAAAGAGTGGGATATAAACCTAATGTACTTCACATCTTGCCACAAGAATCAGCTTCTTGTTATCAGATCAGCATAATGAGCAGGCTACCACCTAGCCACAGTACACTTCCCAAGTTTCTACCTAAATATCTGTCACATTACTTACAGACTATGTGGGGACATCTGGTCTATCACACGTTTCTGGTTCCTACCCTTAGTGGCATCTGGCTTTTTAGGCTGGTATGCATCACTGAAAGCCAGGAAGAGGCGGTATTGCCACCAAGGGCTTAAAGAGATGATGAAGCTAGGGCTGCTATAAATGGAGGCATCAGCCAGAAGCATGAGCCACAGTGGGAAAGGCAGCCAGCTAGGAGAAATTAATTTAGAGAAAGTGTCAGGAACCATATACAGGGGAAGACACATGGAAAAGGGGAAGGAGAGAAAGAAAAGGAGAAAGAAATAAAGATGTTTATTATACTCAAGGCACATAGAGGGGATTAAGAGAATTACAAGAAGGGGAAAGAAGCTGGGGAAAGTTAAAGGGGGAATAAAAATGGAAATGAAACCAGATATCTATGCTATTTCTTTTTCATATAAAGATTTCTTTACATTTGTGAAAAGGTAAGAGAGTTGAAATCAAGGTGAAAAAGTTAGCAATTTTTTTTAATTATACCATATATTGTAAATCTTAATGACATATATTGGGCTGTATTAACAGTTTAAATACTATAAAAATAAATTCTTATTTATTTTTACCATTTTTATATCTAACTTCCTGCCTGTATGTGAAGTCTTCAGCTGCTGCTTTGGAATTTGAACAGATACTCTTTTGTACATCGTAAGATCATCAACAGCTAAAGTCCTTTTACCTAACAAAGTTAAAATTTATTCTCTATTGGTCTTGTTTGTTTGTTCACAACACTTGTTTCAATTGTCACTTCTGCTATTGTAACTTCTACAGCCTATTTTGCTTTTAATTTGACACTAATAGGGAAAAAATTATTTTATTTCCACTTATTTCCCAGCTTGTTACATGTTCATCTCCATTTGGGACAACATGCAATGCTGCCTTCCTTCACTATGAGAATGAAAATTAGGTTTACATTAAAGCAAGATTTTGTCAGAAAATAATGTTTTGGCCTGACAATATCTATAATTAAATTCTTAGAGAGGAATGCTGAGCTGAAAGCATTTGAAAATTAACCTCCTTTGAAATCTGAAGTGCAACACCTTTTGGTACCTTTATATTAAAACTGATCTAGTAAAACAGAAATTTAAAAAAAAAAATTTTTCTTTAGAGGAGATTTGTGTCCCTCTGTCAACCAAATTTAAAATCCAGAAAAAAAAAGGCATACTTCATAATTTACACACACTGTAGCAACATTCATGATACAGAGGGAATAAGAAAGATTTGAGGTGGGCAGAGGGGAATAGATTAAAGGAAGCAGTAAAAAGCCACTCTGTAAGCATACATAACAGTTACTAGTATTTGCTTAAATATCTGTTTAATAAAACCCTGTGTCTTTGACATATGGTTGTTCTATAGCTGCCTACCAGCACATACAGTTAGCAGAAAAATTTAGCATTAGCCTTTCCCTAACATTATGACAGAATCCTCACCTTCTCAGTTTGGGAAAATAATTTCTCAAATGTCTTTATTTTATTTAGCTCTGCTACTCTAACTGTGCAGAAAAGTATGCTTAGAGGCTCTCTTGACCTCAGTTGCAAGTTGCAAGTGGTTGTGCTGGTTTGCCTATATCACACGATATATCTCTGTGTGATCACAGACAGAATAAGACAACCTCTGCCTGCTCTTCTGGCACTAAGTGAGCTCTGGACAACCCAGGATCCCTCATCAAGGACATTAAATTTTATGTACCATATATATATCAATTTACAGAAGTGATTACTATCTCAGAAACCATTACTTAAGGATGGATAGGCCTCTTTGATTTATAACCACATATGTATTGGTACCATCTTACACTCTTAAAGCCTTTATCCTTCTTTTGTTCTTAATTCCTACACAGAAGCTGTGAGCCCTCTAGCAGGAAGGGGAGTAACAGAGAAATTCTGAGATGTAAAGCACACCCCACAGTGTAGGCTAGACCACTGTAATGGTCAGATATGCTGAAAGGTTAGAACCTATTTTAAATGCATTTTAAAAAAAAATTCTCAAAAAGCAACAGATTACACCTTGAAATTTAAGTTCACAGTTCATTAAAGGAAAAAAGTAAAAGATCCTCTTAAAACGCTCTCTGGAAAAGATTCTGTGTTGCCTGGAGGTCATAACATTTGCCCAAGAAAAGACTTCTTTTACTTAATTCAGATAATATTCCCCCAACCTACACAGACACCACCAACTACTCAGCTGCTGTCTTACTCCCCTGCTCTTTAGTGGGATTGACCCGTGGAAAGAAGACTCCACAACCTGTAAGGTTGTAAAGTAGATATGTTTATTAAGTGCGCTGGCACATGGGGGATTTTCCTCCAAATTTGTGTGCACCTTCTGTGGCAGCTTGTCTTAGCTTTTATACAGTAAAGTGTTGCATATTCATTACTATGCAAAATGTATATGCATATTCATATCATTTCCCTGAAAAGGCAGTCTTTTTCCAAGAAGTCCGGTCATGCCTGCGCAGTGCCTCCTGGTGATCATGGACCGGGGTCTCGGGGAGTCCTTTTCCCTACTAAGCTCTTCACCTTTGTTCCTTGTGCATGCTCCCTGGACCTTTGGTGTTTTTCCAAACCACAAAGCTGGTTTCTACTGATCTGCTGGAATGTTCTTGTTATCAGAGGCTGTAAGACACTTCAGGCAGGACATCCTTGGCCTTATCAGAAACTGTCTGTAGCCTACCTCCCTTTACACAGTGACCTAAGATACATTGCTTCAGCTAAATAATTGCTATCCTGTTAACTCTTAAGCGTTATTTCCCCAAGCTGTGTTAGTCCCAAGTTATAATTTTCTTTATAAGTGTTACAGTTCTCTCTAGCCGGATCTGTTTGCGTAAAGAAACAGTTACTCAAACAGAAAAAGTAGATCTATAGCCTGTAGTTTTCTGTATCTGAGTTCTGCAAAACCTAGTTACCTGCTCTGCCTGGTCTGAAAGCAGCCTCTTGCTCCTGGGTTTGCAACCAGATCTCTTTACAAATGGCTATTTCAACAGCTTCCTATTCATACCCATACCCTTCTTGTACCCCTGATGATTAGTGAAAACCAGTATAAATGAAATCAATACTTTCCCAGATATGTTTTCCTGGAATATCTCTGATCAGTTCTAGACAGCTCCATCTGCAGATGAAATCTGCAGCTTTGATTCCTATGCAGCTTAGAAGTACTTCAATAGCTATTTTTTTGGTCCACTCTTGCACTGGGAAGGCTGAAGGAAACCTTCAAAGCTCCTCTGTAGCATTCTTTATGTGGCATTTCAAGTATCCTCATAAATTCTGCTTCTGATATAAATACACTTGAGACACTAAGCTACTCCACAGACCCAAAAAAAAATCTTATATGTATAAGTATATTCCATACTGCAAAGCTACAAAACTAATAACTAAAAAAAGGAGTTTGTTACGGTTTAAGGGTTAACAGCCTGAGAGGAAAGGACAGGTGGTGGCTGTAGGACCCTGAGGGGTCAGAGATCAGCATCGTTCCCTCCCCTTTCCAGCCACAGTCTGAAAAAACCAAAAAGGCCAGAAGTTTCACGGGCTTCTCCTGGTTTCGTGGGCTGCCTCGTGTGGCATCTCCTGACAGTTGGGCCTACCTCAACGTGCTCGAAGGCATCCACCACCATCCGCTCCCCGGCACCACTACAGTCCCTGGTGACAAGTCACAGCAGCCATGAGGGACTTCTCGAACGCTTGGGATTACAGGGACTGGGTTTTGTATATAGTTAAATAACATTTGTCCCTTATTAATTCCCTTTTACTTTCCCCAGTTGTTTTCATTAAACTTGTTATAGTCTTAATTTCCAACCTTGTGTAAAGCATTTCTTATGACCTTTTATTTATCCTCCCCTGGAAGGGTGGGGGACAATAGAGAGAAAATCCTGCTCCCTGTTTCATTTGGGTTTGTCCTGAGCCCTAAACAGAGACAGTTACAGCTTTTAGCAGTGGAATTTCAATGAAAATGCATGCAGACCCTACAATATCCAAGTAGTTACTTCAATTTAGTAGTAATTTAATGTTACTCAGAATAACTGCTTTTAAAAGTTAATTTTTAATTCTGCTGATTATAATAAGGGTTGTACCAACATAAACACTAATTTCTCAATCAGTACTTGACAATCTCTGTCAATAAAAAGGTATTTTTAGTATAAAGATTATGTGGAGGCTTATTTATTTCTTAACTTGGACACCTCTCTGTTCCCACGTCAACTAAAACTTGAAGAATCTTTCTGAAGAACAGCGTTTCATCTTTCTGTGCACGGATGCAGGGTTTGGTCAAAGTCCTGTCACCCATTGTCAGTTATTGCAGGTTCTTTCTCAATAGCTTTGGTATCAGAACCCAGGCAGTGAATGCTAAACTGTACATCCTAATCTTCTCCTCTGGCCACGTTACTTAGCTTTTTCATATTTTCCTTTCCAAAGGCTGAAGACAAACCATATTTCTTTCTTTCTTTAAAGACCTTTCAGCAACTTTGCTTAGTTCTATTGTGGGTTAAGAATCAAAATAACATACATTTCTAAAATATGTTGTATTGCATAAACAAGAGGCAGATAAAAGAAATCACAAGATCCAGTAATGAACATAAATTTTAAATAGAATTCGTTTCCTTCAAAATTTTTCTTATTTTCATCCCTAGAATTATTCCTTTTAATGACAGAAAAGTAGGAATAGTTTTTGAAAGTCTTTAATTTAAAGTCTTTAGAATAATTTTCTTGAGTTTAATAAAGTTGTTCAAAATACTTGCAACATTATTAGGCCCAGCATTTAAAGGATTCAAATGAATCTTCAAAGCACTCAGCTTATGAGATTTGCAAAATTAACTTTGTGATTACAGTATGCAACAAAATACAGTGCTAATAGGCATTTTCCAACTGAATGGAGTTCATTTCTAGCATTAAACATTATGTATCCTGTCTCAGATAATTTTGGATTTCCTGAGGATGAGTTCTGTAATAGAGACAGATTTCTCAGCTATTACCTCTGGAGAAAAATGTCAGAAACTACTGCACATACTGCATATTGTCAACCTGCTCATTTCAATATCTACCTGGTTTTGAGAAGTGAATTTTGAAGGACAGATCCTGTTTACACAAACTCAAGTCTTGTTCTATTTAAAAGCTCAAAAAAACCTTTGAAAATGTAACTTTCTGCTCTAGAATTAGGGAACTTGGTTTTGTAACACATTAGGGACGATGTGTGATGGCTTTTTGATTTTTAAACAAAACTCTTATCTCAAAGCATCATAATTTTATTTAGAGACCAGGATGATTGGCATTCTTTTACAGGCACGGCATTCTGACTGTAAAACAAGAAAGTAAAATTTGGTTTTTTATAAGCAGCTGATTTGAGCAAGGATATTAATTTACTTTTCACAATGCTTTCTATCCTTTTTATAAAAATAATTAAGTTTTCTCTCCTCCTTCGGGTAACTTTTCAAAACATACTTCTGTCACATTTCATGAACAAAATACAGAACTATCCTACCCTACAGGCCTCAGTAAGAGTCCAGTGCTTAATGCAACATGTGAAAGCTAAGAAACCTTATAAAGCAAAAACCTCACACAATGCAGATAAACAGTGGAAGAACTAGTGTAGGGATGTAGAGAATGATCTTTAAGTGTGGTATTAAGATTGAATCTGTAATAGGTCAAAACTGTGTGCATTGGCTTCCTTGATAGCTCACGCTGGCTGAGCTTGTCCTTCACCAGATGACTAGGCCACAGAGTCAGCCACACAAGAGGACACACATGTTCAGATCCACATGGTTGGATGCCTCTGAAATGTGGATGACAGGCATTTCTTGAGTTGCTTTACCACGTGAGCAAACACACTTGTATAATCCATTTGCATACCCTGACACGTAAGGATGCCCACCAAATGCTGAAGGGGCCTAGAGGTTATTTCTGTAACCAGTACACATCGCAGCATAAAACTGGCCCTTCTTGTAACCGAATGCAACTGAACATGCAGTAAACAGTTATGCTGTCTTTTTTAGCTTTAAAATATTTGATTCTTTCTTTCAATGATCAATAGTAACCTACACAACTCATGAATCTAATCACAAGAAATCAAACTTATATTAACATAGAAGTAAATTTTATAGAGTCATAGACTCATTATCAAAAGATGATAATCTCTGTGTAGATATCACTTTTACTAATAATTCACATTTGCCAAATATTAGATGCTGTATTGCCCTACTCCACAGGTACGCTTATAAAATCTTATTATCTCCCATCTAAATCTTCATTCTTACACATAAAGGCATGCTGAAGGCAGATAGATCTGAATGAGTGGTTAAAAGCATAATTTAAAGGCAATAATTTTAAAGAAGCGTACATGTGGATACAATATCCAGAATCTTTATTAGTGATGTTGAAAAAAGAGACATAAGGAATCACAGTTAGACTGCATTTTGAGATAATACATGTTCACATGTTGGAGAAGAGGCAACATCTGGTTTTGCACCCTAAATGAATGACAAGGAATTAAGGTGACAGAATGTTAACCGAAACCTTACAAATCTGTACAAAACTTTATCAACATCAACTTTAACAAACCCTCATCCCCAATTAAATAATATACTGGAATAAAAGCAGGGGAAATCAGTATAATTGGAGACCTATTTTTCATGTTTCATTCTTGCACTTTTGAAAGAAGTTACAGGTTTGGGAAGAGGAGAAAAAAGAATTTAATACAGAACACAAGTACCTGGAAACCTTTTGATGCACATTGCAATTATCTGGTTTGTTCAATTCGTAGCTATTGTATGGTTTAATATGCACCATTAGCAGTTCATTATATGAGTGCCTGTTTACAGAGCTCCAGACACTGAGGACCTCTAGATTTAAATGTTCACACCCTTATCTTAACTTTGACACTCTGCTCAGGTTTTAGCTAGCAGGCACAATAACTCAACTGACTAATTTGCCAGCACCTTGGGAACATTTTATCTTTCATATTCTGCAATGAAAAGATATATTGTATTCTCATTTCAGTTGAAGTTTTTCTTGAAACATCCTTCTCAATCCCGGGAAGGTATGTTCCTGAATTCATATAAAATAATTAACTGAATATAATTGCAATAAACTTACTATAATTATAATAATTTTATTATATTACCTAAGTTAGCTATTGGAAAAAAATACTCATTGCAGTGGATTTGTTTAATTAAAGGTTTGTTTGTTTTTCACTGCTATGAAATCATAGCAGTGGTATCTTGAGAAGGGTTGGAAATGGAGACATTCAGTAATCAACTGTGCTATACCTAGTAGGTGTAATCTCTACTGCAGCTTGTTTTCCTTTTCTGTCTGTAAATTATCCCCCTCCCACAAGAGAAACTGATTCTAATTTAACAGCACTAAAAGCCTCTTGACGTTCCTATCTGGACACCCTCCAGTCTTTGAAGGAATTATGTCATGTGTATGGCTGTTTTCCAGCTTCTTCCTGCTTTCTAGAACTATATCCTAAAAAAGAAAAACTTCTAATTCCTGCAAGCTCTTGGAAACAGACCAAATAATTAAGTATCACTTTCCTTTCATGCTAATTTTGGAATATTGTTGCCCTATATCTGAGTCCACATTCAAATTTGGGACATTTAAACAAAAGAAAATACACATAATCTTGTAAAAAATATGATTTTTTTTGCATAACATACAGTAAAATTAAGAGACAAAGCTCTCAGTACTTTATCCACTTAGAAAATAAGATGTATTTTGGGCACTGCCTCAGTAATCCTCTTGATATTTACAATTCTTGCATTATGAAAGGTGGAAAAACAGGATCTATAAATAGTTCAACTTTTTTTCACTAGATTGAACCTGATAAAAGAAAAGAAAAAAAATCAATAAAATTTTTTACTCAAATTTCAGCTGAAGCCTTTCATGGTCTGTGCAAGGTCATCAAACTTTTCCATTTTAAACTTACAGGTTCAGATAAGCACTCTTTATTCAACCAAGTACCTGTAAACTTGAAAGCAAGCACATAAACATGTGACTGAATTTTAACCTTGGAAAGAGCTCCGCTAATCTGACAGGCTTTAATGAACAGAACGGTTGATATGCTTTCTGTTGGGTTTTTGTTGTTGTTGTTTTGTTTTGGTTTTGTTCTCTCTGTCTTGGAACTGTAAATATTAAAATATTAAAGTATAGTAAGAAAAACTGATTTCATGATAGATCTTGGACAACTATTCGTTCTTCTCGAAGACCTATCATACACATATTCATTAAGAGCACACCAATAAATATTAGGAGCTTTTTTTCCTTTTTGCTGTTGTTTTTGTTTAGAAGTGGTTTCTTAAGTATGTACAACAATTTCCAGACCTAAAAGATATAGGGATCTGATGACTAATTATCATTTATATATGCAAGTTGCCTTCAGAATTCTTGTTTCAGCCATGACTGGATATAAGAAGTGTATCAAAAAGAGTAGAAAGCAGGGAAGGGGGGGGTGTGGGGGTGGGCAAGGAACCATTCTTACCATACAGACCCTGGAATAAGAGATTTGGCCAACCTACTCTGGAGATTAAAAGCCTGTCATAGTTTGAAAGGAAATGGTAGTGCTGTGAACTAATCAGAGGGGAAAATATCCATTGTTACCCAGATGAAAGTTAGTCCTCTTCAGTTCAGGTGATTCCTAAAGATAGAATATACTTTAAAGTCAATTCTCAGACTCTTTAATTTTCTTGAGAAAGTCAGCAGGGACAAGAAAAGTGTGGATAAGTAAAATGATTATTTTTTTGTTTTGGCTACACCACATGAACTCTACAGATAGGTAAAACTGCAGAGTTGTTTATCGCCACCACCCAGGAAACTGACCCTACAATTGGTATATTTTCTCAGACATTTCCCAGATTTTCCCCACATAATCAGGCCTACAATTAATTCCAATTTATTTCCAATTGTTTTATTTTTTTTTTACCCTTACTCCTCTCTTCTCTTTTCTTCCAAGTGCTCTTCTCTGATTTACCATTAAAGTGTTGATTTTATTTGTATAGGTAGTATCTCCTTGAGTTATTTCTGCAATAACAATCACAACAAAACAGGACAAGAAGGACCTCAAAAATCAGCTAAGCTGCATATTAGATTAACATCGCAAAAGGTTAAAAAATTAGCTAATTAGTCTCTGATGGCTGTCAGTGACATGACATATTTTTTATTTTACACAAAGGAATGAAAAACTCCTCAAGAAGTATTAATAAATGTTTGTGAGGCAAATAGGATCTGATTACAGTTTAGCTTCTTTTCACAAGTTAGAGCAATAGAATAGCTTCCTGGTTTGTTTGGTTTTTTTTCCTTCTATTTTTCTTTCTGACAGAACATTTCCACTTTTCCGTATTTGCTTTTTTTCTAAACCTACTTACAAACCCATTTATGTTTTCATGCCTTTAGTAGGTTCTCTCAAAATTACTGCGTACCTAAAAACAAATGCAGTACATGTAACAGCTAAGTATTTTACTGTTCCATTTTTAAATATAGAAGTCATTTAAGAACCTTTCTCAGATAACTGCCTTTTAAGACTGATTTAATAGTTTTCTGGGCACTAATTTGACATTACATTATTTAGAGGATTGTTTCCTTGAAGTGTTTCTTGTATGTATACCATATCTTGTATGTATAGCTGTCCTGGTTTCGCTGGGATAGAATCAAAGAATCAATTTTCTGTTCAGGAAAGCTGCATTTTTTAAAAGCCTTCAGCATTCAATTTGGTGGGAACAAAGTGGATAAAACACTTTGTTTTAGTTTGTGGCCAGCCCTTGCGTGCAGGTTGCCATAGTGATGAAGGTCTATAGCAGTTTCAAGTTAGTCAGGTACAGAGGCTAGGAGGAGTGAAAACCAGGACAGCTGATCCAAGCTGGCCAACAGAATTATTCCATATTATAAATGTTGCACTTCCTATAAATTGGAAAGTTTGTTGAGGATGGCCCTTCTTCTGCTGCTTCCCTCTTTCCTTGATGGTTTCTACCCATGGAGGGTTTCACCCGTTGTTTTGTTCCTGAAGCCTACTACTACTTATTAGTTTATTATTACAATTTTATTAAATCCATTTCTATTTCAATCCACAGGTCTTCTTTCCTTTTCCCAATTCCCCTTCTTGGGTGGGGACGGGTCATGGGGTGATAGAACTGCCTAAACAAAGATAATAGCACAACCAATCGTGATGCAAGGCTGATTTTTTTTAACAAACTGTCCTGGTTTGAGCTAAATAGAACTAATTTTATATTTAGTGATTTTACTTTTCAGCTCAGTCTCTTCTAAGTGGCTGAACTTGCTGAAACTAGCAGCATGTTTTTCAGTATGTGCTGCTAGAAGATAAGCTCAAGGCCACTGTCTCACCATGGGTGCCGTGTCTGCGCCTATAGGTTGGGTGGGGAAGCAGACCCAAAACTGACCAACCAGGTATTCCATCCCACATACGTCATACTCGGTATAAAGATCATGAGGGTCTCGACCCTTCTTCCATCTTGGAGCCCTTCCATCTTGGACCCTTCCTTTCACTTCAACACTTTCAATGGCCGAAGTCCGAGCAGAACCCTGCTAGTTTGTCTGCCTCTGATCCTGATTCGTGTGTTCTGCATCCTGCTCCTACCTGCTGCTGAGTTCCGTCTGCGACTTTTCCAGTGCCCTGCTCCGCAGAGCCTCTGGTGACGAATTCATCACTGGGGAGAAGATGGGGGGAGGATTTTATATTGGTTTTGTATATACATTTGTACATATCTGTATGTATTTCATTATTTTCCTATTTACATTATTATCCTGTAGTATTAGTATTATTGTTTTATTAAATCTGTTAGTTTTATTTTCCAACCTGTAAAGTCTCTCTCCCTTATTCTCTTTTCTCTTCCCTTCTGGGGAGTGGAGAGGGGTTAATAGAGAGCGTCTGTCCAGGATTTAGTGACCAGCCCAGTCCTAAACCACAACACAAGTTAAAAAATAATAATAATTAAAAAATACATAGCATCTTGTATAGTTGTGCAGGATTGTATGTTTGGTTTCCAGTGATTAAAAAAAGGATAAAACTTCACATCAAACACATAAAAACAACAAATAGAGTAACTGAAGGTGCTCTGTCTCCCATCCTTTTAATCTCAAACCTCTTCCTTACCCTGACTGTGGTCAGACAGTCTCTTGTCAAGCAGCTTACTCTGCTTCACAGAATCTGTTTGTCCTTGATGCAGGCAATGACTTCCAGCAGGGCTGTGAATTGCTCCCTGTGGTGAGCCTCATCCTGCCAATGCAGTGACCAGATCACTTCAAATCTCTTGGAAAAATTCCTCCCAACTTACAGAAGGCTCCTTATCAATTGAGATGTTCTTATGTAGAGCTCTAAAATAGAGAATAAATGCATGAATACAGGAATCACTCTTCCAGATTGTATGGACATTCAAAAAGTAATTTCATCGCTTCCAGAAGGAGTCATATTTACACACTTTTACACCAATAGGTGCTAAAAGTACTTGGTTATATCTGTGGAGATACATGTCCTCACTGTAGGACTGTGGTACTGAAGATAACCTCAGTGCTCTCTTCAACTCTTTCAAGTCTAATGCTTTTTAACCCACTTCTACGATCAGTGTGGGGAGCAAGTATTGCACCTAATGATCTGTGGAACCTTAAAGCAAGTTTTTCATATTTTCCCCAAATCCTCTTCATCCTTCAAACATGCATTATATCCCCACATTCCACAGTTCCACCATACTCTGTTTTGGTTTGGTTTTTTTCCTCCTCCTTTGAGGCAAAAGAGTGGCTCATCACCTTCTCCAGAAGTAGAAGCAATAGTTAGAGACCTCCTGGATAAAGGAGATAGTTTCTGAATGTTTTCTATCTGAGCTTGTACAGACCTCTCTGATGAAAGAAGCACCAGAGCTGGAGCTGCTTGGACAGCAAGAGACCAGATGGCAACTGTGCTCACAGTCTTCCTATGCCAGAGCAGCATCTGTTTGTGGGTGAGAGTTTGCTGATGGAAAATCCATAGAGGGGACAAACTTATCCTGCTGTGACTCTGAAAGATACTCAAAGAAATGCTACAGAGTTTTGAAGCTGTAAATCTTCCAACTGTTCAGCAAACACTAGTTAAGAAGCCTATTCCTCCTACAGATACACTTATATTGAGATTTATGAGCTTACTGATGATCAAAAAAATAAATAAGTATTTAAAAAGAGAAATAAAAATTACATGCTCACTTTTAAAAAAAAAAAAGCATACTGAGAATGTAGTTTTAGGCCAATTTGGTGGCCAGTCAAAAGGCTCTGCTGGTTATAGCATGATGAATGGTAGAAAAATGATACTACAATCTCTCAATCTTCTATCCATACAAATATATGGACAGGGACATATTATATGTCAGAAAGTATCTTTAAGGTAAAGCATAATTGCAATCAGTAGCAAGTGTTGCACAACACAAGCATGGCAATGATCAGGGCATAGCAACTTCTTCAAACAGCTGGGAGTGTGGTCCTTACTCTGGTAAACCAGGCATAGTGATGGCACTTTCAGTGGACTATCAATAGAAAGTTTCCTATGGGCAGGGAAGAGACAGTGCAGTAGTTCAAAGGATATCACTGGAAAAAATATTTAAATTAACAAGAGATAAGTACAAAATTTGCAAGAGATGCTTGTTTCAACAAGGTAAAGGAAACAAGTAATTCAGGAAAAGGCACTATCTCCCCTATATTGCCCAGAAAGTACAGAATGAACTTGATTTATTCTGAACTTGGGAAATTTGACTTCAAAACTAAAGCATGACAGTCTGTACTTAAACAATTTTTGCTTGTTTACAAGTTTACTCCTAAATCCCACACATTTTGGGCCACTCCTGCTCTTCCTTGAAAATAATATCACATGCACATTGTTTTTATAACTTTTTTTTCATATTCTTTTGATTATTAGCAATGTATTGACCTTACAGGACTGTAATTAAAGGGTAACTTTAGTTTGTTGCCAAAACTTCTTCTATAATATTCCCGATTCTTGTCAAAGACTGTAAAATTTAATCTGTTAAGTATTTATGCACATGCATTCAAATATACCTTTCTTTATAACGCCATGGTTTTAAAAGCTTTACCACATTTTTTTATATTTCACATTATTCATGTTAAAAGTTAACGAAATGCATAAAGAACACATTTGCTTTTGAAAACAAAAAAGCAGAATCAAAGAAGAATGTGAATAAAAACAACTGGCAATAAGAAATAAATTCCAGTAATAGAGTCCTACCTTTAAACTCTAGTAGAGAAAGCCACGTGTAATAACAGTGATGTCATTAAAAAGCTCTAAATACACTAGTGATCACCTATATAGACAACCTTACTTCTGCAATCTTCATGTGTACCTGTGTGAACATGCTTCTGAATTTTACACGTGGCTTGGACAAGTCCCCCCTCATTTTATTAGATCTTTCAAGACTTTCATCTTATCGAAAAGCATTATAGCTGCCTTTGTTGTTTGTTTATATAGAAAATTGAGCCTGCTGGTAGAATAATTATATTCTCAGTGATGTAAATCAATGTTTTCCAGATGGACAACTGAAAGGACTCCCTCTGTTTTAAAAACAGTGTCTGATGTGACATATTTCTTTTTACAGTTTATTGCCTCTCCCTCAAAAAATAAATATATATATGGTGGTAGTCTTGCTTGTAACTTCGCATTTATTTGTGACAGCAGAAATCTATAGTTCTGACTGCCAAAAACAAAATTTAAAAAAAGTTTCAGTGAGTTCAGAAGCCAACTCCAGGCAACCTAATAGCATCTACAGAAAAACTCCGGCACATTTCATATTGGGCATGTGCCAAATCACACGTATTGCATACACATTAATTGATCGTTACAGAAAACTCCTAACTACTGGTGGAAAGAAGTGGTGTGACAAACCCGGACACTGCTGCAGCTCCAAAGAATTCTCTGTAGCAATGACAGCTTTACCAGATGCCTATCTGTCCTCATATTTTATAACTTGGCAAAAGAAAACTGCTTTTTCTCATAAATTTTCTGGACAAAAAAACCTTCAAAGTAAAAATTCCTACTCGATAGAAACAATCTCATTTGCAGTTAAAAGTTCCTTCCACTACGAAAACAATTTCAGCAAAATCAACACATTAATTATTTTATCCTAGGAATTGAATTTCCACCACTGCTAGAAAACATTTTATTTCAAAGTTCAGGCCAAATAATTCTGCCCAGGCTTATTCAACTAAAAAGGTTAATCTATTAGGCTCCTCCCACCCCCCCGGGAACTACATACTAGATGACTCAGTTTACATTTATAGGCTTATTTAAGTTGTAATCTTAAAACAAAGAAGCCAGTATCTCTGAATGCTGGTAATGGATGAAGTAGTCATCAATATTACCTTTTAATGCCATATTAAGGAGTGCTAGCTGTGGCCTGTCAGAAACATAAGGACTGCAGAATAAAAAGGGTAGAACTTCTTACAAGATGATTTCTTGGTACTTTCGTATTGCAGCACTACTTGCATAGTAAAACAACTTTTTATCAAGATATATAGAAAGAAGAATCAGCTCTCACAAAGCATGCATTATTTGGCCACTGTCACTGGTGTTTGGGACTTCAAAGACATTTAACCTTCAACCCTACTGATGCCATTTACCTTTCATGAGACATCTGCGTAACAGCTGATCTTTTAAATCACAGCTTTATCTGGAAAGTCACAGCCATAAACCATTTGCAAAAAAGAGCTTCTATATAGATTGTGTATTTGAAATATGACAAGGTTACTCTCTTAATGCCAACAAGGAATCTCAAAGTCTTTACATGTGAAAATAAGTATTTGAAACTTTAGAGAGACAAGAGAAATGGTGCTTTTTCTTCCATTGTATAGCTTCAAAGTCAGTCTTTGCAGTCTAATAGTTCAAGGGTGCCATTTAAACAATTTCTCTCATTTGAACAAAACTAAGCACTCTAACTCAACTCCTGGTTTTGCTACAAGAATATGATGTTTCATCTTAACTTAATAAAAGAAATCATTCTCATGGGGTACAGAAATTATACACATGCTGCCTAAGGTACCATTTAAAGACAGAACTTAGGTCAATGTGTTGCAGGGAGTTATTAGTAGGTCTAGTATCAATATAAAGAATAGTACTGTAACTACCATAGTGACATTACGGATTTATTTAGCGAGCACATCAGCATTTTTTTTTGTCCTTCTATCATTGTGTTATAGCCTACTTCCTATTACTCATTTGTGTCGGTTCCCTTATAAAAAGTATTACTAGTTCTTTTTGGTCTTCTTCCCAGTTTCAACATCCTGCCTTGATTACTGCTTGAACCATTGACAGTAGTAATATTTTATATGAATATGAAGTGCTGTCAACTACTTGTTCCAAGCCAGTTGCTTTTCCTTCACACTCTATTCAATTATCTGGGAAGAAAAAACCCCACTCATTTGTTATCAGAAAACTCAGATTTTCCTGTTCATTTCAAGATGACTTGTGAATTCCACATCTTAGGACCTTTGGTTTTGTTTATTCTTTGTCACAGAGCATCTCAGATTTATTTTTTCTTTTCTTAGTAGTATCCACAGAGTGAAGGGAAGGAAAAGCAGCAGCTGAAATCTAACAGAAAAAGAAAGTAGTTAGACTTGTGCCATTGTAGATACCAGAGCACCAAGAGCCCATTTCATGTGATGGGAAGAGAACTACATTGTAGAATTGTTACTATTTTTAAGGATTTTTACTGGGGCAAGGAAAAAGAGTGAAAAACCCCCATATTTTTAATATATTTCATTAAATGTCTGAAACTTGCAGAATGCTTGCAGATACACTCATTTTTTTGAAAAGTATACTGTCTTGTCAGTGCAACTGTATGTTTCTCTTGCCCAGATTACTTGCTTTGATCATATTTTTCCCACTAACTTCTACAGCTTTACTGGTATCACCTGAATTCTATTCCTGTTAGAAAGGAGATGGAGAGTGAGGAATTCTAAAGTCTCATCTTCCGTCTCTCATTAAGACACTCACCCCTTGCTGTGGAACAGTAATCCTGGGAAGCATGCTCTCTCAGTTTTCCAGTTTTCTTCTGTTGCTGTAAACACTTATTACTACCTTCTTCCTTAGATGTGCATATAGTAGCAGTTGAGTGTCTTCTTTCTTTTCTAAATCTAGGTTGTTAATGTCTTTCTTTTCATTCTCTTATCTTAAACACTCGTCTTTGTTCTGTCTTATCTCTGCTTATCAACCAGAAGTCAGAGAACAAGAGAAAGCATCTTTATTCAGCTTGAAGAGCAGCTCAAGCAAGTTCTCAGCCCCAGAGGTGCACTTCCAGAGCTATCCTACTGGATGGAGGTGCTTTGCTTGTGTGACATTTCCTTGTGGTTCCTTTTCTGTTTCTCTGTAAGAGATTCAGTAATAACAACAAAATAAACACATAAACAAACAGGTCTGGTAAATACAGGCCCTACAAATATTCTTCTCTTCAGCTTGGAGAAATCTGTGTATTTGATGTGAAAGTTGAGAACAAAGGATAACTTCAGTTTTGTGGGAAAAACAGAAATTAATTTAAAAAATGTAATTTCCCACCATCATTTAAGGAGAAAAGTCTTAAAAAACTAACATTTACATCATCACCAGAAATCTTACAAGGCAGCAGACTTAGGGTCTGGCTAAGGCCACAAAGCTGATTACTAAAAAGTAGCATATACTTCACACACTGCTGAAGTGTATGGTAGGCATGCAGACATGTCAATAGAGCATACTTTTTTTCAGACATAATACTCCTTGGAGCTGCTAGCTTTCCCTCCTGATCTCAGTGTTTCCAGTAGTTTCAAGACTTTGCCAGGTCCATAGCTATAACAGAAAAATGAAGAAAAGTAATTCTAAATTTCTTTGAGTTTTACCCCTTCCTCCTTTTCCCCTTTCCATACAACTTTGTGCAGAACATTTAAGAAGAGAGGCTAAACTCAGCCTCCCCATTACTGCTATTTTCACCTGATAGTTGGGGTGAGCAGTGCCCCTGCTTCACCCTGGTTGGGGCTGGCTCTGATCTGACAGATTTTCAGTACCCAGCCTCACAGGTCCATTCCCTTGTGCTCTGCAGGCATCACCCTGACACCCCTGCTGGCCGCAGCTCAGACCTACAATCACATTTTTCTTTTTAGTAAATACCTTCTTTCCTGTGTGATAACAGGCGTCATAATTCAGTTTGATTTTATTCTACAATGCGTTTCTAGTGTTTCAGGAGACTAAACCACACTATTACACCACCTCAACAGAGGCTGGTTTTTCTTCCATTGAAGTCAATAGCAGAAGTCTTGTAATAAAGAGAGAAACTGACTCCAGATGAACATTAACCATATCCTTTCAACATTTTTCTCTGCCTAATGGAGTATATTAAAGCTTCTCTGTGTAACTTCTGAATAATACTGTATGCAATTTCATTATTAAAGTTTCACTTAATTTAATTCTGCTTTGAGGTTTCTGGTTAAAAATAAAATATGATTAATGCTTACAAAAGAGAATGAGAAATCTGGGTGTTAAGAATTCTGATAATGGCTACGGTTTCTGGGTAAATTGCTTCAGTAATTTTCATAGTAAAACACATTAATGTTACCCTTGCTTATTGCAGCTGCCTATCCTAACAGTCAGTGTTCTTCCCTATGATTCCTTTTAAAATTTATTAGTGTGACATTTGGCTGCTTAATATAACACACTAGAAAAACAGTAGTTTTCCCTGAAGGTCATTAGGGGCTGCATACAAGTGAAAGCACATAATCACCCATTTGTAGGCACATATCCTGCCTGCATCATGAATGGATTCCAGTTTTAGAACAAGAATTATCAAATCTCCCTCTGGCAATCTGCTAAACCTGAGCTTTCAAGAGAAAAAATCTCATAGAGGCTACAAGGATGAAGAAGAGCTGTGATGTGCTCCAGGTCCCATCTGAACAGGGAATCAGGATGCCAAGCATTTAATGACACTATTAGCACATGTATGTCCAATTCTAAAAATCTACTTATACTGTTTTGGTTAAGATATTTGGATAGGAGCACAACAAAACATGAGACTTTAAAACTGAGCTTTATAAATTTTTGATCTCCTTGATCCATGCAGGCTCAAATCCTGGCTTCCCAGTCAATCAGTGGAAGCCTATTAGGATAATCAGGGATTCGTTATAGAAAGAAATTTGATCAAATGGGATAAAAAAAGCCAGAAGCTGGAGCTTTCCTAGGCCCTTCATGTCCTACTTTTTCATTGCAGTTTTAGCTGGAACTTTTCTTCACATAAGATGTGTGTGCTTTCAGAGTCTACCTACCCATTTATGTGTGGTAAAATAATACAGCAATTAAGCACAGTAGACGTAGTATGATAGAATTGGAAAAAATAACTTAATCCAACAGAATTGCCTTGGCTACATACCAAGCTAACTAGACTATCTCCTTTTGTAATTATTATTAATTATTATTGATACTATAGGAGATCCATAATACCTTTCCCAGTGGTATTACCTATGTAGGTGTATATATCTATCTATCTATCCATCTATCTCACCTATAATGAGGTGATTTGGAATTCACAAAGAAGGGTGTCACCCTGCAATTAAGAATGCTGATAATCACATTTTCAAATAGGTTTTGTTAATTCACATTTGGCCAAGTCATTAAAAGCAATTATGACATTAAGATCTTATGGGTTTAAAAGAGGATCTTTTTAGATAAATATACACACATGATAATAGACCCTTTTTAAAAATTGAAAATTATTCAACAGATGATCTCCAACAAAACTACTGAATTCCAAGTACTGGGAAATTTGAATCTGCCTGCTAATCTAAACTTCACAGATAAATTTTAACTAAGCCTTATTAACCAGAGAGAACCTAATAAATAAATGTGGTCCTTTTCCTACGAATTATGCAACACTAGCCCCTGACCCAGAAAATAATAACTTTGAGCATAAGTTGTTCTATTGAAATAAATAGAAATTCCCATAAAAGTAAAATATTAAGCATGTATTTAGATCCTGTGAAAAATTTGAACCTTACTTTTTATTTGAAAGTTATCATGAAAATAACAAGCCATGATGATCTAGAGAAGGAGATGAATTACAAAAAAGAAATCAGCAAATAACTAATATTACTTGCTGCAGCTACAGGTTAACAAATCAAATCTAAACCAATTATTACCCTTAGACAACAGGGAAATACAGACTAAGATCTTAGTCATGACTAGTGGAGCTGGGGGTACTTATTATCGAGGTTTGTTAAATGTCTATAGCCTTCATTTATAGCCACACATAAGTTGGCATAAAGAATTGTCCTTTTACGATCTTGAATAAAAATTTAATTATTATTATTGACTATAGAAGAATTAATAATTTCCCAAATAAGACTGATTAACTACTCAAGGCAAAACCTATAGATAAACAAACAGAACTTGTATATGACTAAAGATTTCTTTCTAAGCCTACATTCACTCCACTTAAAAAGACTTGTCATCCAGAGAAATCTTTTCTGTTTTTGTATATGTGGGCACAAAAAAAAGGCAAAGCTCTCACGTACACTGTATCTATCTCTTTTTGTTATGGTTTAAGGGTTACCAGCCTGAAAAGGAAGGACAGGTGGTGTCTGTAGGACCCTGGAGGGTCAGAGATCAGTACTGTTCCCTCCCCTTTCCGGCCACAGTCTATAAAAAACCAAGGTTTCCGCGGGCGTTTCCTGGGCTGCTTCCTGTCGCATCTCGGGACGGCTGGGCCTAGCTCCACGTGCT
>NW_010184616.1:6462-13673 GCF_000695765.1 Mesitornis unicolor | reverse complement strand
GGCACCCCCCCCCCCCCCCCGCTCCCGGCGCCGCTGCGGTCCCTGGTGACGAGTCACAGCAGTCGCAGCGGCCACGAGGCACTGCTCGGGCACTTCCACTCGGGACTGCTGGGATCGGGTTTTGTATGTAAATATCCTTTGTCCCTTAATAATTCCCTTTTCCTTTCCCCTGTTGTTTTTCATTGAACTTGTTGCAGTCTTAACTTCCAACCTTGTGCGAAGCATCTTTTTCCTCTATTCCTTTTTTTTTTTTAAATCCTCCCCCTGGGAGGGTAGGGGACAATAGAGAGAAAATCCTTTCTCTCTCTCTCTGACTTTTAAATGGAGACACCTTTCCACTCAACATATGCTTTGCATATTTTTCAGTTTTATCTTTCAGTTGTATTAGGTATGTTCTCTAAGAATAAATTTTTTTCTCTTAGAATAAGGAGGAAATGGTGGAAAAAGGAAGATCTGAGAAGAGAAAGAAAATACTGCTAATCATAAAATGTTTTGGTTGGAAGAAGATGGTTAAAAAATAAAAATTAATTTCATTTTTAAATAATCTGAACAATATTTTGTTTCTTGAGTAAATATCAAGCTGAACTATAATATTTTTATGGAGAAGTCAGACTTGCTTATAATTTGTAACTCTGACTGTCACTGAATCTCACCAGTACAAAGGCTTTCAGTTTAAATTATGCCACTAAAAAATAAAATTATGTGATGGAGGCAATTACAGAAATCTTAAAAATTCCTAAAAGCTTGGAGCTATTTGTTAAACAAGTTAGCATAAATCATGGAACACTACTGCAGCCAGCTGCAAGGAGAGTCTCCAGAAAGCAGATAAATTCTCCTGAGCAGAGGAAGGTGTTAAACCAGGTATATATCACCTTCCACAGCCTCCAACGTATGCTGCAATGGATTGCAGGATGCAGAACTACCTGCCCAAGCACTGTTGAGAGTGGGAAGGAAAGACTAGAGCCGTTACCAACCCTCCTTTTTTAAGAAATCACATCTCCAGTAGGGAACTGAGCCAGTGCTAGAGCTCTCTCTGTTAAAAATAACTTCTTTACTATTTTTTTCCTCTATAAAAAATAATTTTCCATCCATGTCAGGAAGAAAAGTTACATTCAATAAGTTAACTTTGTTCTAAAGATTTCTAATGGCCTGTAATCAAAATTCTCACTTCCGTGAGTAAAGGACACAAGATCAAGATGTGAAAGAATAAAGTGAAGACTACCAATATAATTTTAACAGTTGCTGATAGCCAACCATGGCTTTCCATTTATAAGGCTTAATACTCTAAGCAAAAGAAGGGGATATAAAACCAAAGTGCATGGTCATCAAAGTTTGTTTAAGCTCTTGATATTTAAGTAAGTTTTCTTTCAGGCAAGTTCTCCTTCCATCCCCTTGTGTTTCAGTTTGTGTCTCAGATGCATAGGGTCTTGACTTTGTCAAGAAGTCCTTTTGTCCAGGTCCTGAGGACTGCATTATGGCAGAAGAATTTTAGCGTTTTTCAGTTCCATGCAAATCAGGTTTGAACTATTACAGTGCAACAAATGAGAAGTTCTTCATTATTGTAGTAACCCAGTAACCCCATTTTGAAAAATCTATACGCACAGTCAATAGCCCATTTTACATTTTAGACTGGAAGCTTGTTAAAACTCTAACATAAACTTGTAGCTTTTTATGAATAATAAAAGGAACATAGTGACATGAAACTTTGGCTCTTGTAATCTGTGTCACTTCAGCACAGAATATCTTTACAGTCACGGTTCTAATACTTTCTGCAAACATTTTGGGCCATTGATAGGTTAATCAGTGTATTAAAGAGTCTAAAATATGAACTGCATGAATTAGGTAAGTAATGATGTATTTTTGCTCTCAGTGTCAGGGTACAAACCTTGTGTGTAGACAGAAATTCATTAAAGCATTCAGAGAAAATCCCATTTTGCTGCCCACTTTACATAATGCATGGGAAGTATACCTATAGGCTATAAGAACAAATCTAGCCAAATAGTTGGCAGGTGAAAACCTGAAAAAAAGCTGGCCTTTTGACACAGAAGGTGCTTCTTGGTTTCAAGCTTAGCCAGTGATAAAATAGACTATGTTGAAGCAATCTGAAGACTTCAACAAGAAGGAAAAAGTATAAACAGGGATTTACTATATGTGCTGTATTTGATCAAGTCCTGAATGAAGGGAAAATATTCTGCAGAGCAGTCTTCAGTTGACATGCAGAATGGGTACTGGACTCAAATCTTTGGAACATTTTCAAATAAGACATGGATTTAGAAATCCCAAAGCAGTAGCTATTAGTACACACGGCTGTGTTTCCGTAGTCACCTCTAGGATCTATGGGAATAACTTTTATTAGTCATCATATCCGACTGCATAAAACCAGTGAAGGACTTCTTCCCATCAACTGGGACAGAATATAGCTCTGTCAGTAACTGATGTGCTCCAGGAGAATGTGAGTCAGCCTTTGCCTCTTTCGCATCAGCTTGCCCCTCTCCACTCATGAGTGCAGACACCCCATCCATCCTCAGAAACATCTCTTCATCCTCTAATGAGGAAGGAGACAACACTTTAATTTTATAGGTGCAATTCTATGAAAAAACTTATCTGTTCTCCAACCTGCACACTAGGAGTGGCTCAAACGACTAATCCTTCTCTTACAGTTAGGATCTGTAATGGTGAAATACCACCCATTGGCTTCTTGATTACCCTGCTTGCAAAGCTCTCCTACTGCACTTCTTTGAGAAACAATATGACATTTAGAGTAGAGAAAGTTGAAAAAGCAAGGATTCTCCTTGGAGATAAACTTTTCTCTTGCTTTTGGGTTGCTACCAGGAAATCTGCAAGCCCCTAGATTCCAGACCTACCTTCACCCTTTTCTTTCTTTTTAATATTATTGTCTCTCTTTTAATTATAGTGGCACCAAGAGACCCCAAATGCAATCAGTGACTCATTCTGCCAGTCTCTGTGAAGACATATGGTATGAGACAGTCCTTGCCCTGAAGAGTTTAGTTTAAATAGGCAAGACAATAATAAGGCACATTAGCAGTGTTATCACAGTCTCCCAGGTGGGAAACTGAGTCACAAAGATGAAAAGCAACATGCTCAAAATCACATGTCTACACCATACAGTGAAAAACGGTTCAGTCCTCTCTGAGTTAACAAACATTTAAGCTGATAAATTGACACAGTGGAAAGAAATGCTGATGTGTCAGTTTGGGTTCAGAAGCCATACAGGCTGCAAATGCACCATTTTGGTCAAGACAAGAAACCTTGAAAGAAGGCATTGCATTAAGCACACTTACAGTGAATTCAAGTCAGATGACTGCGCCACACTTGCATTTCCATGTAGTCTGTGTGACTTGGGACGCACTGCACAGGTACCCATGAAAAGTATGTAGTGCAGAAATGGAAATTATTCAAGACTAGATCAAATAAATGTCTTTAAAATCCATCTTCCATTCTTTTATGGCACTATTGTCCCCAAACCAAGAAATGGACCTTATTTGCAGATTTCCCTTGTCAGCAATCCTGTTGAGCTGAACTCTAAAGCATGTCCAAAAAGCCCCATGCTGTCATAGTGAAGGTCTGAAAGTGAAGCCAAATGCTACATTGTGCATCAGTTTGCTACTATCAGTTTGGGAAACCTCTTTAAATTGAAGAAGTTGTACATATTTGAAAGATAATATGGTAAGCTAAAGAGCAAGACTATTGCATATAGTTTTAAGTCCTCTGAGGAAAAATGTTTCTGAAATGAATTTATTTCAAAAATATTATACTAGAAATAAGAGATTTCAGTTGCCTTTTTGAGGTTAAGTTCCAAATGGTGGGTATGCTGAATGAATAATATTCATTGTCATTCATCAGTTCAGAGGCCACTGGATATTGAGTTATGCTGACATTTTAGTCTCTTTTCTTCATTGCTTTTTTTTTTCATCTGATTAATAGCATGTTACATTTATTTTATCAAGAGATTTATCAATGATCCTGAGCTCTGTAAATCTGTATTTTTGTGCATGACTTCTCTGTAATGATAACCTTGGGATTTCTGTTGATCTTTTGTAATCATTTGGAGTTGTCTTCCACTGTGATTCTGAAGCACGAATTCATTTTCATAAAACTACTAAGAGTTATGAAATAGATTACCTCAAGAAAACCTCCCAGAAATTAACATGGAGTGTTGTGGCAAAAGCACTTATTGTATCACTTTTGTTATACTTGATGTTATATTATTTTGTTTTGTATTTTAAAAATACTTGAATACACTGTAGATCATACAGATTACGGCTGCCTGTATTATCAGACAAGTAGTTTGGAGGTACTATAGTAGTACTTATATTTGTTATTTATCTTGATATTTTCTTTCCGTTCAACATTTTGATGAGAAAATATGGCACACCAAGCTGGGTAAGTTAATGCAGTACTTCTCTAATTATTTACTTCTCAAACACACATGAAAAACTTCCACATATTAATAACCTATTACATAAAGAGAAGTACCATACAGCAGGCCAATGTCTCTGAAGAAGTGAAACTGAAAACCAAGGACTAGAAGAGATCTCCTGGATAAAGTCTATGTCACATCACAGCCCTTTCATAAAGTCATCCACAGCCGTTGTAAAACCAACTCCTTTGCTTACCATCCTTTTGTGTTACTACTTCTGGTAGCACCTCTTGATTGTAAAAAAATAATGCTAATTTGATTTTTTTTCTAATTAAAATCATGCTACCTCTCATTCCTTATCTATAAGGTTAGTAATTTATTTCCACAATTCAAGAGTAACACTGTGTAATACAGACTGCCTTGCATATCAGTCAGTTACTTAAAGCAGTAGCTCCATGTTAGCTCAGTAATGAATCCTGATAAAAAGTCTGTGCGGGATCAAGAATGACATCCCATTTTCCAGAGGGGAAGTCTAAGAGAAAAAATATTTAACTTCTAATCCAAGTATTTTTTAAATTAACCTAAAAGATTCCCATTTTATTTTCTAAGCTTCACTATATCTACTCATTTAGTAGATCTGCATATTGTGCAGAACAGTTGCCATCTCTAGAGTTCACTTATCACACATAATCCATGATCTACTAAAAGGTTATGCAGGAATGTAGGAGAGAATATAGGTGGTCTGAATCAATTAGAATTGGCCTGAGAATACGTGGTGTTCACGCTAATCAGTTGTGATAAAGTCTTCTCTCAAATAAGTTTTCCCATGCCCTTTCATATAGACTTTTACATTCACTGGATATTCACATCGTCACTAGAATAATTTGCATATCTACCTAATATTTAAGGAGGTATATGATGGCCTCTAGTGGTGCGTATCAGAATGAAAATGCTGAACTGCTACTCTTCTTTTCTCATAGTTTTAAAGATAACATGTAAGAAAAACAAACATACATTTAAGTTTGATCTTCTGAATTGGAGGAAAACCACACAGCAAAGAATATGAATGTTTCATCACTTTTTTCTTGGTAACAAACAAAAACATTCCTTGCACCAACATTATTGCATTAGACTAATTTTAAAAATATTTCCAAATCTTTACCATTTCATATTGTTTTCTCTCTCCCAGGCTTTTGATCACTCTGCAGAGTAAAGCTTTAGCCTGCTGGTACTGACACTGGGGATACTGCAGATACTGAATGAGATAAAAATCCATTTGATTTGTCATATAGAAGGTGCTTACAGAGTAGATATACTTTAGCTTGAATTAGTCTGTCACGTTAAAAAGACTTGCATCATTGTATCTGTGACATACTTAGAAAAGAAAGACAGTTCTTGATAAATGAATTCCTAACAATGAAAACACTAAAATAACATTTTACCAGATACAATTTTACCATACTAATTTTTTCTTATTCTTACAAATGACATCTCAACCCAGAGAACTGTAAGAGGGCTCACACAGCTGATGGGATTTACTGTCATACTAGAAAGTACAGACAGGTAGGCATTTAAACACTGATACATTCTTTAGCAGGTTTAATATTAAACAGCTACCTCTTTGTGCATCTCCTCTTAAATCTATTTGTTTTGGAATTTTTATTTCTATATGGCAAAAACTTGATTTTGTCTTTCAAAATGTTTAGCAAAACTGTCAACACTTACAGGTTAAATTTTTAGTCAGTAATTTCAGCCTGAAGAGTTTCATGTATTCTTGGAATTAATATTATGACAATTCACAGATACCAATTTGTTTTTAAGCAACAATATACATGGGTTTTCAACTAAAACAGTTCACAATTTCCTGGCAAGTTTCTATATCAAGTTTTAAAGAATCTTTGACTAACAAATAAACTTGTAAACATATGTATTCAACAGAACATGTATTTACAAGAATTTCAAAGACAGAGCTACTGATCTCAGTCAGTATCCTCCATGCCTCTGCTTCAAGTAAGTTTTCAGAAACTAAGTCCTGAGATAGATAATTACTGTAGCCTATTCCCAAGGAAAATGCAGAGATAAAAGGTTACAGTAAGGCCATTCAGTTGAGCTTCTGAATACATCGCTCCCTCTGTTATGCCAACAATTTGTAACAGCATCCTTTGCTGTCCTAGGCTATCTGTAGATTTAGTCCACATGTTCTGTGGACACAACGTTAGAGGGAGAAGGATGTTACAGGGACTAATTTTTTCCTAATTCTGGAAGTAATGTCACAGGTATTGTTGGAGAGATGGAAGACTAATGTCACAGACGCTTTTCCCATAATTTCTGCATTTTTGCAAGGAGAGTTGTTCAAGTACAATCAGGGTTCATTTCACCGGAAAACAGAGTTTCAAAATCTCAGCAAGGCAAATGTTGTGAGATACCTTATGAACTGCATAGACTATCAGTAAGCAAAATGTTTTCACATCAGAACAGACCATAAAACTATAGAAAAGGAGATGTCTAATCATACAGTAGTTAACTGATTAGGCCCTTACTATTAACTTCTAAGCACAAAGGGCAGAAGCAGAACAATTTTCTTAAACACTTCTGATAAGTTTTTAAGGATATATCGTTGTTTAGCTGTACTTTTTTACTTGCAATTTCTCATATTTTCCAGGGTCTTACGAATTTTCAGCATCTTACTGTCTCTTTAGCAGTACACAGCTACTTCTGCTACTCAGTCCTCCTCTAAGCACTGTATCCCAAGTCTCAGGGTTAATGAACAACATTTTCATTGAGACAAAGTGAGTCTACTACAAGACATAATACTTTCAACAAGGGATTT
>NW_010184616.1:0-6431 GCF_000695765.1 Mesitornis unicolor | reverse complement strand
ACCCTCTTTCCTCCTCTGTCTCCTTCCCACCTTCCCCTCCCAGAATCACATCTCTACTCTCCCACTCTCGCTTCCTAAGATCTTGATACCCAACACAGTGTGAACTATTAACTTGATAATGATTTTTATTTCTCTTGCAGGAGATCAAAGGAGCTACTAAGAAAACCATTGCTATGAAGCAGAATGCAGAGAGAGCCGTCATCTGAAGAGCAGTCACCAGCCGCTCTCTGTGCAGCAGTGATGTTAATGTACAATGCTATATCTTAATAGTCATCTCAATTAGCTATTAAAATGCAGCACTGCACATTAAAATCACTACCCCACTGCTGCAGGAATACTTACCAAAGATGCAGTCCCTGAAAATTACCTTTCATTTCAATGGAATGCTGCTACGCCAAATGAGCTGTCTCAGCTCCTCTAATTTTCTGCTAAAGAAATAAAACTTTTAGTTTTTAATTTTAAATGTACATGATTATGTGACGTAACACAGGTCTACTTCATGCAGTGCCTCAGAATTCAATCGTGGAAATAGCCAGAATCTCCTAAAAAATATATACTGTGCTAACTTCCAGAGGAGTTATTCTTCTCAGTTTCTTTAAAGAATGCGTTTTAAGATCATCTCCTTGCAAGTACTGGAAAGGGGAGAACAGGAAAATGTAGCGCATAAGAGTTTGTTTCTGGAAACTTACAGGTTATAAGCAAGTGAATTCTGAAAAGGTGGGACAACAGAGATGATGAAGGCTATAGCATGAATGTAGGAGTAAAAGACATGAATGGACTACAGTCAAAAAGAGGAAGTGGAGAGGCTGGCAGGCTGTATAATAAAGGGGGAGGAGGAAGCTTAAAAAAGAATTGAGTATTTTGATCCAGAGAGATGGTTTGTGGGACAACTTTGTCTCATCTTCTGAGTACATAGATTCAGGTGAGAACAAGAAAAGTCACAGAGGCAGACGTAAAAGACAGAACGATGTAGTGAGCTCATGTTGCCCTCTCTGAGTCATAGTAGAAGATGGTCCAAAGTCAAGTCAAAAAGATATCTGGAATATAGCAAAAGTATGTTTCGGTTGCATAAGGTTTAAAACATAGGCAGAGTTTCTCTGCTTCAAATATCTACAGAACTGAATTGATCTGATTTGAAAGGTAAAAATATATCTGTTTGATAGGCTTGAGCATCTTAACCTCCTCTTTAGCTACACACAGCTATTACACATTTTCTGCTGCACAGTCCAGCCCTCACAACCATACCAGATCCATCTGATCTACTTTGAAAGGTAGAACTAGAGAGGGATGTTCATATGAAACTAAGTTTCTTCAAAGAAGAGCTGATCCATGGACAGTATGTTTTACGTATACTGAACATCGTTAGTTTTGCTTAATCTTTTACCTGGACTCCTGATGTATCTGCCTAGAGGTCAGAGACAGCTGCACCTTTTGGCTTAAGTCAGACATAATTTGTCTGCCCCAGAGCCAGGGACTTGAAGCTACAGAGCAATAGCCCCAGGTAGTCTGCTAGCAGGACTGTCCTGATTCCTGAGACCTCGAGAGAAACAGGCAGCCAGACCAGTGAAGTTGACAATGTTGGCAGTTTCATTACTGGTATAATCTAGAATGCTGACAGGAACACCAGTTTCAACTAAAAATCTAAAGGCACAGAAAGTTCTTATTTGTCAGAGAATTCAGATGTGTAATTTCTCAGATTTAGCCTGAAACCAGTTCTCCTTGCCCCTCAAAATCCACACATGTGCAAACAAGGAACTGCTTTTTTTGACAGCTCTACTACAGAATTGATCCTTGTTTTTCTGTTTAAGACTTCCTATAAAAATGTAGAACTGATCAAGCTGTAAAAAAAACACTCAACCAAACAAAAACATATTCTGAACTACTTCAATTGATAGGATGATGGTTTATATAATCTCCTGCTAGAATTTGCAAATATTTGCCATTACAGTTAAGTAAATTTTGAAAAATTATTTATAATCAGCTCCTCAAATAGAAAAAGCAAAAACAGTGTTCTGCAGCAGAGATCACTGTCTCCCCTTTTTAGTCTGACATCTTCCATCAGTCTCCAGAAACACAATTACACATCAGACTACAGAGTGACATTCCAGCCTACACTAGAGTGTGGGAGCAAGCTAAGAGTAAGAATCTCACTGTGCTCACATGGAAGAACAAGTTCGATCAGAAAAATAATCCTTTGAGATTTTGAACCTCACAGAATGTCTGAGGTTGGATAGGACCTCTGGTGTTCACCTGGTCCAAATCCTTTTCTCAAGCAGGGCCACCTGGTTGCCTATGACCTTTCACCGGGAGGTACTTCTTGCCCTTGTAACTTGTTTATCCTTTTTAATCTCAGTTCAGAAAAGGCAAATACTTCTGAAATTAAGTAGGGGTGGGGGGAAATCAACAGTGGTCCAAATAGTCTAACAGATTTTGGACTGGATTCCCCATTACTCAGCACCAAAACCTGCATGATTTCAGGAAAGGATGATAGTTGCCATGTGCAACAGTGTCCAGCTGTTAAAGGAGAGACTAAATGAGTACCTGCCTTTAAAAAGAAAAACAAAATAAGTCTTTATCTAAAAAACAGTCTCCACAGAAAGGAACATTGTGGTGCATCATGTGACCCCCCTTTTTTTTTGCCCTCCAATTGTGCCTTAAACAGTCTGAGCCACTGCTTTATGCAACAACAGTAGTTAAGTACCAGGATGATACTGCACTGGTGACCTTGGATTTTCCAGCCCATTACTCCTGACTGGTCTCCACAAGACTGCTACTTTGCCACCTGCCACATAACACCTCCTCCAATATCATGAGGAAGTCAAACTCTGTTCACACTTCCCCCGGTCCTACCCTCGCTGTGTCACGGAGCTTTTTCTGTCGATCCGCGAATGGAAAGTGATCCGAGGCTGTCAGTGTGCTAAGCATTCTTCCTCCCTCCTATGCCTGCTTTTGTCACTTATGTGATAGGACGTGCAGAAGAAGAGAAAGGAAGATGAGCAGAAACATTTCCATTTTCAGCCTGGTTAAAGGAGTATTTCAAATCAACAGATACTGCGAGCTGTATAAAGAAATAAAAAAAATCCAGTAAATATTACACATTAAAATAATTTTCCAGAAAGAAACCTAGATAATTGCAAGGCATGAAGATGCACACATAGTCTTGAATGATTATGTCCAGAAAAAAGGGTCAAAACAACATCCTCACCACTTGTACCAATTTTTACATGCAAGCCATATTTGGAGTAATTAGCATAGTTGTTTGCCTTTTTATTTCTACAAAAGCATCTGACAGACTACCCAGAGACCCTAAAGAAAATTGCCTCAGGGGAAGACAAAAGCTGTCAACATCAAGCTGCAAAGATCTCTTTGAGGAGGAAAACAAACTCGCAGCAAGAGAAGTTGATATGCCCACTGATGAGCTGTTCAAATATGAAACGCAGACACTTGGTGAGAGCCTGTTGCAAACACATCCATACAAGAAACAACATTTGGCAAAAAATTTGGCAAGAGAAAAAATGAAAACTGAAAGCAAGCATACGGATATGATGGAACTAAGAAATGCTGGCATGCCATAAAGAAAAGAAGAGCTGAAGGGAAAGCAAATATACATAGCAAACTAAATACAAAAACATGTGCTGCCTGGCAACACCAGCTAAACCTTGACTACTACCAGCAAGTAGTGATGCTACTTGATTAAACTGTAAAGGGAGCATTTTATGTCACACAGAAAAAAGTGGTAAATGTGTTGATATTACCGTATTTTATTGAACTAATACAATAGCAACAACAAAAAGGGTTTAATAACCTACCCCAGAGAGTTAGTAGAGAATTCCCTCTTTCAAAAGTTTTTTTCAATTCCTACAATGAATTTCCAATAAAAACAATATTTCTTGTAGGCATTGTTAACTTTTTTCTAAATGTCTTAAATTTCTATTAGATGTTGGAAAATAAAACAAATAATTTATACCAATACAGAGATTTTTCTCCTTTCAGTTGGGCCTCTTGGCTGAAGCTGACACTTTGTGAGAGCAGCATTACTTGAGATACTTTACTTCACCAAAATTTAAAAGTAAAAATATGAACTTTACATGCTCTTAAGGTAATAATTTGAACCATCTTTAGTAGAGTACTTGAGTATATCTGTGAACAATTATTTAGGGAGACTGTCAACTTATATCCCTATTTATTCCTATATCCTCGTGGAGAAAGATAAATCTTGGCAACCTTCAGGGGAATGCCCAAGGGGAGTCAATCATCTAAGAAAGGAGAAAATTTCAATTCCTGTTCTGGAAAAACAGACAGGCACATGGTCCATTGAAAAAATGAAAAATCACCAGAGTCCACAAGTAGAAAACTGCTATTTGAGTGTATGTATCCTGCATGGAGTTCAAAAATTTTAAAAAAACTACTCTGCACAAGCCACACTAAAAACACTGCAAAACACATAAACAATTAATGAAAGCAACAAGATGTAAAAATACTTAATCTATGTAATTTGATATCTTTTAGCTGTTTTATAAGGTAATTCAGACAGAGTTAAGATAATAATTCCTCTATAGACAATAAGACAGTCACAAAACAGGGCAGGTAAAGCTATGACAATAATGAAATTATCTGAGTAAAGCCTATTATCTTCATTAATTTTCACTCACTTTCCATCACAGTGGGAAGATATTAACTTGCTAATATCTTCTATCCTATTCAAAACGAAATGCGTCCCTTGAGCAAATAAGCTAAATTAATAATTTCTTTGTATCAGGATTAATAAAATAATTATTAATTAATTAAATGTGTGCATAAAGTTTCTGATTGCAGTCTTTAGATGCAAATTTAAATGATTGCTGTTTAAGAGAGTATACCTCTCTGTCAATGTAGAAACTCTTAAGTCTGCTGAGGACCTTGAAAAAGCCAGAGTTTTTTATAAGATATATCAGTAAAAAAAGCTTGACTAATTTTACTAAACTTTCAGTCTATTACTATAATTTTTTAGATAACCTCAAGACTTCTTTGTAGTAAAGCATGCTGTACATGTAGAATGGTCACTATTAATTTATTCTGTTAAACAGACTGAATAATGGCTGTGCCACATCTAAAGGAATGCAACACTAAATGACTCAAGATTTTGCTAAGAAATTTCACCAAACGGTTGTGACTGGGGCTCCAAAATCAGTTTCTAAAATGAAATAATAAGTTGCCACATTCCTCCTGTGAAAGCTCTAATACCCCTCTTCTGAGAATACAATGTGGAGAACTTGATCGAAGCTATACACTTCAGGTTTCAAAACCACTTTACCAGTAAATGGAAAATATTAGGAGTTAATAGGCACAAATCAAAGATCCAAACCCATGTCCTTTTGTACACAGTTAGACTAAAAGTGTTGCAAACATGGGATTTTATTGTTCACAGAGAAAAATAATTGCTTTCCTTAAGATTTTTTGGGCCTGGTTAATCTCTTATTACATTTATGCCTGATAAATCTACAGCTTTGTAAATACATGCAAAACTACAGACAAGCATTTAGCTGTGCGGGTTTTTTCATATGCTTTAAAGTTTTTTAAAAGCAAAACTGAAAAATGCAAAGATCTTTAAAAAGATTCTCAGATTTTCATAAAAATCTTTAGAACACTGATTTCTTTCATCCTTGTTGCATTATCATCCACAACTCTTATTCATTACCCTTTTAGTGACATTCAAAAGAAAGTGTGTATTCATTCACATGAAACATGTACAATAAATAACCCAAATTTACTCAAGAGATAACTCAGAAACGAAAGTTTCCCTATAAATTGTAAAATCTGTAATATTACTATTAAAGCTACTAAAAAGCTCAGAACATACAAGACCTATTTTAGGACAGCACAAAAAGTTTACTATGAATATGAACAAAAGAGAAAAAACATCCAAAAAACCCTTTAAGAAGTAAAATGCATATTGCACTGCTCAGAAGTCTCCATTGTATAATTTGTCCAGCACCAAAAGTGGACACCAAAACCAGTATGCTAAGGTATCAATAATAATCAACAATTATATGCTTCATGTATTTTCAATATCTGCAAACCAGTGATATGATCATAGTCAGAAATTCAAATTATTTAAACTAAAATGCCTGTGTAAAGAATTGTTACCTATAGGAAACTGAAGTCTCTCACAAGATCTGTCTACAGCAGACGATTAAAGTTTATCACACTCTACATTTGTGTTGCGAAAAGAGGGAGAATAAATCCAGTCTTGTGAGGCCAGCATCGAATATGCGACAGACGAAGGTCGGGAAACAAATAGTAATCGTTTATTTACAGCAACATTTACAGGTTCTTTTGGATTGCCAATGATAAATTAAAAAGCTACAGGTACAGTAAAGGTTTTATAACTAATATAATACCAATAACAAAGCACTATGGAACACAAACGCCAACACAACAACCAACAACTT
>NW_010184615.1:0-6313 GCF_000695765.1 Mesitornis unicolor | reverse complement strand
AAACCCCTCACAGAAAACCCAATACACTGCCACTCTTTCTACTTCAGAGGTAGGGTAGGACTCCGCCCAGCCTCCCTCTGCTTCCACTTGGTGCCCTTCCCACAGGAGAAAAGGTGTACAGAAGTCCAATATGGGTCTGCCCACAACTGCAGTTTCCCTCACGCACACAACTGCTTCAGCCCAAGTCCACAAAGCTTCAATCTGGGTCTGCCCACAATCACAATTCCCTCACACACAAACTGCTCCAGCACACACTGCCTGGAGTCACGGCTTCTTCCGGGGAAACCACTGCTTCAGTGGCCCCACCGCTGAGCTCTACGGGCTGCAAGCGATTGACCCGGCTCTTGCCATGGGTTGCAAAAGAGGAACCTGGGTTCTGTGTCCTCCTCCTCCCTCTCTCCTTTCTTTCCTTTAACTGACCTTGGTGTTTTTTAAGTTTTTAAAATTATTAGACAAGCTCAATTCATGTCACTGTTATGTATGGAATTAAACTCCCAAAGCATTATTCAGCAAAGAAATATCTTATGCGTCCTCCCCATGAACATATTCGTATGTTTCCTCTTCTGGGGTTGCAAATGTCAGGAAAATGTTTGGAGGAGGAATGAGGACCTCATTACCAAGCTTGTTTGTCTTCATGTTTAAAACATTTTTTCCCATACTCAAATTAAAAAACTAGTCAAACAGTCAGACTACGCGCAGAAGCATCACATAAGTATGCAACGATCTGTTCTATCATTTATGTTCATGATACTAAGCTGCTTGAATTCCTCCATGTAAACCTTCTGTTTCCTATTTTGTGAGGCTGTTGTTCGGAGTGGGAACTTTATAGCTTATACTACAAAATAAAAAATACCAGTGATGCACTGAAATACAGTAGACTGGTATAAATTCCCTCTTCAAATGCAAACTCTTATACATTTCAGAATGTTTAAATTAGTTCACTTTGTGCTCTGAGATTGAAAGCCTCTGCATATAAATGCTATCATGCAACCAGTGGCACAGGGCCGATCAAGATGAAATGCATATTAGCACTTAATTTATTATAGTATAGTTCCAGTAGTAATGGAAATGGAACCATACACTTGCTCTTTTTCTTCGACTGAAGTTTTATATTGCAATGCTTTTGAAAACATAACCTGTAATCTTTTTTTCCATATCAGAACCAATTACTATTTATTTCTTTTTAGGAAAAATTTCTACATGTGAGCAGACTGTGGATGTGAGCCAGGCTACATGCCAGGCATTTTGGTGAGATTCACCTCATCTAAAATTAGGTGTCCAGATAACAGATATCTGGGGGTGGGGCATTACTATCTTATCAGTCAAGAGAAAAAATACATTCCAGAAGAAGATTCATCCTGCCCTGAGAGAAATGTCTGCTATAATCCAGATTATATGTTCTAGAATGTCTTTCTTTCTTTATTGTGACACACTGTGAAATCAAAGATCTTTAAATCCAGGATCCAGAGAACTGGGGAATTAAACTAGGATCTAAACAGCGATTTTAACAAGTGGGGCTAGAGCTTAAACCATGAGCTGAATTCTGCTCTTAATATATATTGTAAATATACCACTAGGAATTATGGTCACTGTTCATTAAATTAAAACTCTGTTAGACCAATAAAGCTTGTAGGAATGTCTGTACGAATGTCTTTCTTATCAAAATGATTTTTAGATCAGTTCTTGAGTTCATGAAAAAAGACAGATTTCTACTTCTGTTGTTTGGTCCTCCATGATATTGCTCCAGGTATGATTATTTCATGTGATCGCACCTTATTATAAGACACAACATACCACAAGAATAGTTCGTTCCAGAAGTACTTTCCACACATTTCTTTAAAAATGCAATTAATGTACTCTTCAGATAAAAAAAACCAACTTAATAATTGTTAATTGAGTATTGTGGCAATAAGCTATATTCCCTGACTTTAGTGATGATTATTCTATTTTCTCTGAAGGCATACTGTTGGGTAAAATGCAAAGAATCTAAAAATGGCTTAAAGAAAATTAATCTTAGTAATTATAGCTTTCTGTTCATTCTTGAGAATTTGATTAATTTGGTTTTACCTGTTCTCCTAGAAGAGATTTTTTGCCCATAGATTTCTATTATTGTTCTTGTATTTCAATTTTTGATAGTATGTTACTGTTGATAGTTTCTCTTGTATATTATTCCACAATCACCATGTAAAATTCTCTTCATCTTAATTGTATTATTCTTTTCATATGTACTAGGGTGAAACAAAAATTAAATTAAGCTGTTTCAAAAAAGCAGGCAAAAACCTTTGAAATTTTAAAAGCTCAGCAAGAGTAAAAGATTATTTAATGTAAGAAAAATTTAGACAAAACCACAATCCATAATATCTTTTTGTTTTGTTCCATTTTCCCTTAAGGAAATTGTATTCCATTTGAAATTTGATGTGGATGGGAAATAAGCACAGGAAATTTTGTTAAGAGGACAAGATGGTTTAGAAAAATTTAGAAAACACATTATTTTTAACAAAAATTTTAACAGCAGTGCTCTTTGAGTTTATGTTGCCAATGGCAACCCCAAGAGATGAAAAAGTTGACAAAACTTCTTGAAACCTCCAAAAGAGGCCAAAGAGGCAGAGGAAAAGACACTACAGAAGCCAGAGTTATGAAAGCCAAAGAAAGACAAACTTTTGGAAGCAGCAATGAGTGAACTGGTGCATCTGGAGAGGAACAGCCGTGATGGGCCTCACCTGCTGGATAGGCTGCAGCGAACTCGCATTTTGACACTCCCTACCCAGCAGGTGGCAGCAGGGGGACACGAATCACATTCAATTTCTAGTTCGATTTGGTTTGGTTTGGTTTGGTGGTTGTTTTGGTTTTGTGCGGGTTTTTTTTCCAAACCAAGGCTAAGAAACTGCTTCTTCAACGCCTTCCCTTCAGCCGCTTCACTTCCCTGGGGAGAAATGAGCACGGTTTTGTGTCTAAACTTTTGACTGTCTACTGCGTGACCTTGCCCTGTACCACAGCACTTTGCAAACAGAAAAAAAAAATTCCTCCCTGAACTAAGATTAACATTGTTCAAATGAGTATCCTAATGCTCACCTTGAAACAGGTGTAGTGGTAGTGTTATAAAGGAAAAACACTTCCTCCCAAAACACTGTTGGCATAAAAAATATAAAGTATTAAAATATGGTAAGGCAGAATACTTCACCTCCCCTACCTGAATATGTAGAGTCCCAAGGTTCTTTTCATTGTTAGGGTAATCTGAGATAGTTCACTTCCACTCCCCGTCTGCACCTACTTTTGCATGGATGCCAAGGATAGCAGTCAGCTTCAGATCTCGGAATTTGGACACCACCACTTCCAGCACATCAGCGAGTTTGCTAATGAGCAAAACAGAATATTGCATACATATGATATGTTAACCAGCACACTCTTTATCATCCACCTTTACAGTGCTTTCCCTCAAGCTTCCCTCTTGAGCAGGGCTCCGCTGCATCAGGTCCCCATCTGATTAACATTGGTGTCCCAGGGCTCCCATGGTGGTAAAGCCATGCTTTCATGAAAACCAAAGCTTTCATTTGCCAAGTGTTGTGCCTCATCTCTGAGGGATCCACACCTGTTTTTCACTCTTAACAAATGTTTTTAGTTTTCTGGTAGTTGCCATACATATAAGCAGTCTTATGAACTGAAAACTTTAAGTCAGAAATAAATGTTTATGGGACAGAATACATCTTCATTGGGCAGCTTGGATCCCACCTGGATCATCTGTCCTGGGTCACCTCTCACAGAGAGTCCTAGGCTTTTTCTTCCTGTCACCCACTTGCATTATGCAGAATGAAGGAAAAAAAACCCAAAACAAACTGTAACCACAGGTGCAGGCAAAAGGCTGAAAAACAGAACCTTGAAAAAAAGCAGATATTGGCCTGTTATCATATATCAGTCCTAGCACAAACCCAAAATAAAATAATCCCAGCTAAAGCTATAAAATGAACTAGTGTTCACTGAAGAGAACACTGCAGTTTTCTCAGAAGTCTAGCTCTGCTGAAACATTAGGAGGGAATTCTACAATTCAATCCCAGCAAACCCAGGACAGTAATTGCTTTTTTTTTTTAATGAAGACATGCAATTTGTAACAAAGGCTGTGTTTGCCCTTTCAAAAACTAAAAGCCAACTACTTTATGTTATCTATATATCTATATGCCAGAGAGAAAGTCTGTACAACAAAATAAATGAAAATAAATTTGCTGAAATAGATTTCAAAATTATAATTTCTGTTCTTCCAGAAACATGCAAAAATTTCTAAGTCAGCTGGGCTATTAATGCTTGATTAGGTAGTTTTAACACATGAGTGCCAGACCTTGATGTTTTCTCATTTCCTATTTATTACACTAAAATTATTTTACTCAGAAAATGAAAGTTTACTGTAAAGCAGTTTCTGTTTACTCTTTGAAGTCCTTTCTATGTGAAGATGTTAGAGCACATTTATGCCCAACTGTTGACCATTAATCACTTCTTAATTTCTAACTCTGAGAAGTGTTGCATAGCGGTTGTTCCCATGCCATTGCTATGGATGATTCTTAATGCTGTGTATTTCTAATTTTTTTAATGGAATTTCAATTGGTTTTAATCTTACTATGAATGCTGTGTCATTTCTAGCACATTTTTGTATGCATATGAAGGTCGTATCACAGAATTGCTGCTTGCCAGGCTATTGTTGAGCTGGTGTACTTTGTACAAGTGGTACAAAGAGGCCAGCTAACAGAGGAGCAGTTGAGAGGCAGCCAACAAATGCAGCAGACTGCACAAAAGGGGGATTAGCAACTTGGCTTAGAGAAGCACCCGTGTCCCCAGCAGTAGTGTTGCTGCTTCACAGAGCACAGTCCCCAACAGCTGTTGGAGTAGCTGTCCCTCTCACATTTGAGCTGTTGAGCCAGCTGGAGCTCTGGAGGGTGGGTGCTGCTGTCCATGAGTGCCTGGGGCCTCTTGCTGAGGCTGGAGCAGTGGGAGAAGGCTTCATACACTGCAGGAGGTGTCCTCTGTGCAGCAGATTCTGCAGCATGAGAGATGATAAGAAAGAGATTGAGCAGGTCTTCTCCAAGACTCTGCAGCTTGAAGTGCCTGAATGTAAAAATGCACGCATAGAGCCTGCACTTAACTTGTTTGGGAAATAGACACTCTCAATATGGCAAAGTGTGGACTTTTATGAGTTCTGGCATCAGGAGGATGTCTTCTGCTTCATCTGCAGATTTGCTAATACGGAGTAGGTGTAATGTTTTATGGCTGTTGGGCTGACAGCTCTGTCAAATGAAGCCTCCAGCTGAGCTGAGCCCTGCAAAAGCATCAGGATGATGCAGCAAGTGATGATGGTGAGAGATCCCCTGCTGCGATTACTTTCTAACATTTAAGAGGTGCATAAAAACAAAACAATCTGATTTAGTCTTTTTTGAGGATTGCTTGAGCCCTGAACTGAAGAAAAGGAAAGCCATGATCACAAGTGACGGAGCAACCAACAGAAATTAAAATCTTCTGTAGTGATGATGTGCATCTGGAGGAGCTGGAGCTTGAAGGTCAGAGAAGTCAAATCACTGCATGCACCATTGTTGACAAAAAAATGCAAAAATCAAGGCCATTGAAGACAAAAATTTTGAGAAAGTGTTCTGTTTCTCACGGAAATGTTAAAAACAATGAAGAATTCATCAACCCAGTGCAGGAATCAAATGCAGGAGACATGCTTGCAGTTCCTGGTCAGAAATCAGAATAAATGATTGATGTGCTGATGTTAGGTTTCATGTTTCTCCTGGATAGAATTATTTCTACAAAGGAAATACCATCCAGCTTTTGAAAACGTAGCTTGTTATTACCACTAATTAGAACAAAACTTGCTTTGAAAATTGACATAAATTGCACACAGTGCTTCCGTAATGCATTTTATTAATGTTTTTAAATCTTGACATTTAAGATTTTAAATATTATGCTGTTATGTTATTAGAGCCAGTATTATTAGTGGCAATACACCTCCTCCTCAGTATGGAGAAAAGCTGCTGATTTTCTAAAGCCTGGTCAAAAATGAAAACTTTCCATATAGTCATTCTGTGTATATCCAAATTGCAATTTCACATGATTTGTTTATTTGTATTAATGGCAGTGTTTGTTTTGTGGCTTCATTAGGCTCAGTAAGTTTTATTCTTGTCATGCTTGTTCATTATTAGGTTTATTTTGTTGGTCAAACTTAGATTTTCGCAGTAAGTTTTATTCTTGTCATGCTTGTTCATCATTAGGTTTATTTTGTTGGTCAAACATAGATTTTCACATAGGGAAAGCAAATATGGCGTTTTAGTGA
>NW_010184614.1:6695-10710 GCF_000695765.1 Mesitornis unicolor | reverse complement strand
CTGAGCAAGATGCTGTGGGAAACTGTGTCTACAGAACTGTGTTCTACAGAGCAGATCAGGATCTGATCCATCCTTTAACCAAAACCAGAGAGCTGTTTTTATTGCCAGCTCCTGCTCCTCATCAGTCCAAATCCATAGCAGGGCACAGCCAGCTGCAGTGGTCTCAGATGCTGCATCATCCCATAAATACTTCTGGGTTCTCAAACACAAAAAGGGGGGGGGAAAGCCATTAATAACAATTAATTCTTAGCAAAATGACAATTGTGAAAGTGGAGCAAATATTTATTTTCTAACAAGTATGTTGTTATGGAAACAGCTGCAAGACGCTGTTTATTCCAGAAAGCTGTGCCAAGGCTTCGGCGCAGCGCGGCCCCGCAGCAGTGGGCTCAAGTCAGGCAGCCCTTGGCACCCAGCAAGAGCAGCGCCCCACAGGGGGTTTGCACACAGCGAAACAGGTTGTCAGTGAAGTGAATGGGGAAAGCAGTACTAATTCCCTGAGAGCTGCTGCAATTTACGCTAGAGCAATTCTGACCTACTTTGTCTGTAAGTAGCAAGTTATCTCATTAATTTGCTCAAAATAGCAGATCATTCTGTATGAAGACATGAAAAACAAAATCCATCATTTCCACCAAAGGGAGAAACACCCAAACCGAGACAATTCGGTGCTTGTCACTGCAGTTGTATTTTCTTCTCCTAAGTAATCAACATATGACCAGTAGATATTAAGCTACACATGTGTGTGATAGTAACTGAAGCCAGCATCCCTCCACAAGCAGCATGTGAGAAAGGATGGTGACTGCAGAGATCTTCATCCCCCATTAGGGCTATCAAAGCTGAGCTGAGGGGTCCTCGTCCCACGCATGGCCACAGGATTATCCCTCAGTGGAGGGCTGAACAGCAGTATTTGGTGACTTCTCAAAGGGCTGCTACCCAGGTTTTGGTAACTAATTGATCTGCAAGCGTTTTTCCCCCTCAAAGTTTATTTATCCCTATAAAACTTAAACAGACCTGGTAAAAAGCAAACAAGAAAATCCAATAAACTCTAACCATATCACTTCCTTATTTTGGACATAACAAATCATTCCTTGCTCTTTTCTGTATGATAAAAAAATGTTTTTCCTCTGTAATGTTATTTTCAGGTATCATTACTGTATCCATATATTAAATTAAACACACTGTGCATACATACATGAGCATGTTTGGCTAGTGTTCAGATGGAGGAGTAGGAGAATTCCTTTAAAAACAAAATCAATATTTCATTCCAATTATAAAAGAAACCAAATCTTCAAACATCGGAGTACGATGTAGTTACCCCAGAGAATAGGTATTTGGTTTTCTGACCAGCACTAACAGTTTGTAATTGAACAGCTGCAGAAAAGAGAGGAAACAAACATAGCAAGAAATTAGTTTTCAAACCTATGTTCACAGGAAATTTTCTACTCTGTTGTGCTTTTGATCACAATGTAACAGAGCTCCTCACTTACTCCTGTGATCTTCTACAAAACAAATTAGAACAGTCCACAGAAATTTTATCCATTATATATTGTGTAATCCCTCCCTCATAGGAGCAAATTAAGCACATAATCCAAGTATTTGAAGAACTGAAGTAGATTCACAACTGTTAGGAGTGCTAAAGCCCATGTATTAATCCATTTATTAAACAAATAAAATCCTTTTTGAAAAATCACTACTATGTTCTGTATAAAGAACAATATTTTTTTCCTTTTTTTAAGTGCCTTGGTCATTATTAATATTGTAAACAAGATATCAGTCAAAAGGACAAGGCAAAAATTTGAATAGGCTTATTTTAAAAGTAGAAACCCCATCTGTATACTTTCAGAGAGAATGGAGGGATATATCATAAAATATGAATTTAATTTATATATGTGTTTGTGCATCTATTTATACACGTACAGTCTTCTCCCGCTGAAGTCAGAAATGTTTTAATGCATCGCCTGTGTTTTTCATTTCACACTTTCAGGGGAGGAAGAAAAAGAAGGTTCTTTACTGCAGTACAAAGAAAGATGTTCTAATACCAAAAGATCCAATTAAAATAATGGGGCCATTTATTTCAGTAGGATTTCACACGTACAAGAGAAATGCTAACCCTTGGGAGAATGTTCTCAGCTCATTTAACAATATATGTTTCCTCTGATATGAACACTTTAGCTTTTGCATTATAACATCATTGCTAACAAGGCACACGTATATATCTCGTAAGGAAACACGAATGTGGGAAGAATGATAATAGTTCTTTATCCATAATGCACTCATCTCTGGATATGCATGCATCTGTTTTGTACTCACACTGGGTAGCTTTTTCCTCTCCACACATTTAATATACATACTCAAGAAAGGCTCTGTACTCTGAAAGACAATAAAAAGATTAGTAAAGAACTAAGGGAGACCAGTCAGGAAAAAAAGCTATGGAGGGAAACAAAAAGGAATAATTTGTATTCCAGATTCATGACTGCCAAAACATTTTGAAGGGTAGCTCACATACAGCTTTTTCCACCGGCCAAAATAAACCGATCATCTCCCAGAGTGAAGTGTAGCCTGGGCCACCCCTGTGGGCCCGGGGCAGTGAGCAGCAGCAGGGAGCTGGGTCAGGGCTGCACAGGTGGCAATAGGCTCCCTCTGTCCCCAGCCCAAGACACGGTACCACAGCTGAAATCTGTGACTCAGGAGATGCTGTCTTCATGGGGGGAGTCTGGAAAGAGGAGTCTGGATGCTTGTGAAATAGAAAAGCTGAAATTATTGGGTCATTCACAGTGTACTTCACATTTTTAGGTACCTGAAAAAAATATTTCTAATTGGAGATGAGCTTTTCAGGGTACAGCCGGTTTTAGGGGTCAGTTAGAGATACAAGGGACTGGAATCTGATGACACCAAACAATTTCTAACACCCGAGCATTTTAACATTACAATTAACTCATATGATACATTTTCCTGCTTATACGAGCATTTATTTTTCTCTGTTTGTAATAGAAAGTTCAAAATCGACCAGTCAAGCCATTAATGAGGGCAGATTTATTTTCGTAGATCACTTTCCACTGACTGTCAGCACACAAGTATTTCTACCTAACCATGAGGACAAACATAACACTGAGATTTGAAAGACCGAGTCCCTAAATGAATTACAGCAATAATCTCAAATTACAGACACAGTCCTACAGTCAAAATGTCAAAATTATGTCCATCCAATTCAGGATAGAAACATGACTGATGTGATCAGACATTTCATAAAGCATACATAAGGGACAGACCTCTAGGAAAAAGTTGGTCTCTGAATACCTTTTTTCCTACAATACAGTACTTGTAAGCCTAGAACTAAGACTTACACAAGCCTTGTATATTTGATTGACTCCATAAGGTTTTCATCTAAATTCAAAATATAACTTTGTTTAGATATATTCGAACATTTTATTGCATTTAGTTAGGAGATATGAATTTTTCCTGGGAGAATCTGGGGCACACAAAATTGCCAGATCATTCCAAACAAGTTAATTCTGAAATGGGCTGGAATCAATAACACAAAAGAGGCAGTAAAGCCAATTTTTACAGTAGTCACGGTTGCATAAAATAATATCAAGACAGTCAGATTGAAAGCTCCCTGCATCACAAACATAATTTGCAACCAACTCTAAGCACAAAGAGGAAATAGATAGGCGGAAGATATAGATAAAAACAAATGACAGCTACATAGGACAAAAGGAACTGGTGGTAAAGAACGAATGCAGAGTAATTGCCACCCAATACAGTGCGGAGAAAAAATGAACAAGTCCACCACGTAAGTAATTCAAGGTAAATAGAATGGTTTCCTTTCATTTAGGTTTTAAAACTGTTACGAAAAAGCTCTCTTTTCACTCTATCTGTAAGGCATAGACAGACACAAGATGAATGTATAAATAAGTATGTCACTGTAATACTTGGCTTTTAATGAAAATGGATTTTTAATGATCCGAAAAAGCTACATTTCTCTCTGACTTGCTCCATTTCCAGACTATCAGCAGGA
>NW_010184614.1:0-6664 GCF_000695765.1 Mesitornis unicolor | reverse complement strand
CAGGAAGTAGGTACAGCAAATGCACTTGTTTTCCATGTCCTTCACTAAATCCCAGGATGACTGAGCATCCAAGCACTGTAAAAGCCAAGAGCCACCATTATGCAGAGCAGCTGCATATCTCCCATTGTTTTTTACTGAACTTTCATTGCTCCGTGCCACCGCTGCACCTCCTCCCAGGGCAGACCCTGGTGCGAGTTACCTTGCACTCCATCTGCAGAAACAAGGGCGGATGCGCGGGGATGCGTGTTCCTGTTGTTCTCTGCCTCAAGGACACTTACCTGAAGTGCGCCATTCCTCCCGCTCCCCAGAGCGGCCACGTTGTGTTGAAGTGCCGCGTGTGAAACTCCGAGCACACAAATACCAGAGGATTTAGTCCACAAATGAAGAAAAATCACAAGGGGCAGAAGAGGCTGATGCAGTTTGTATCCTTCTTGCTGTCTGGACACTAAGAGTCCTTTCCAATGTCAAAGTTCCCATTTCAGTCGGTAATAAACAAAAATTGCACTGAAATATATGCAATAATGTACAGCAGCGAGCATAAATGACATTTAATTCTGTTTGTTCACGCAGGCAATAATATTTTTTTAGACTTCACCATCATCAGAGAATAAAAGGACATTTTCTTTACCTCTGTCCATGAAATTTCATCTACGAGTATTTCCTGTAAGGTGGGTCCATAGATTGGGAAACTGTAATATAGTTGTCATAAAACCAAGGTAGTATTTAAAATGGGCTGGGACTCCTGTATTCGCTTCACGTTCAATACTTCTTAGGTAAGCTTTGTGCAATGTACGTTACTTAGAGGAAAAAAAATCTCCACGTTTATTTCCCGAGTTAGCATTTTTACGACTTCTTTCAAATATTAGAAGACATGGAAGGGATTAAAAATGAGAACAACACCGATAAAAAAATATAATGACTGTGACATGTCACACAATTAGTTAACAAATGCTCCTGTCCACTTAATGAGTCAAAGGGATACAGCCTCATGATGGGCTCCACAGAAAGAGAAACAAATGATATCTTTATCGCCTTTCCTTGTCCTTAGAAAAAAAACGCAATTAACAGAAAGAAATCTCATTTGCGAGGCACTCCCAAATTTGTATTTTTTCCCATTTTGTCTGCTGTCCTTACATAGAGTGCCTGCCAATTAATATTTACCAAATGTCTCTCCCCTCTTCATTTAAATCAGTTCAAATACTGCACCTGTTTCATGAGACCTATGTGTGCTTCTGACAGCTGGTATTGGAGAGAAAAAAACAAGTCAAAGTACTTAAAAATCCTAACTAACTGCGTTAAACTGGAATTGAGAAAGATAGTGCTAAGATTAGCTGTACTGGTACAAGACACCAGCAAAGCACACAGGGGTACCCCAGGGACACAGACGCACGGTGCACAGCCTGGGGAGGACCCCACACGTATGGACAGGAGCACAGCCGTGCATAGGACAAGAAGTTTCCAGACCCCATGCAGCTCTAAGGCTGGGTCAATGCACACCCCAGAGCAGCGAGTGCCATCTCCCCAGCTGCATTTGGGAAGGATGCATGGGGTGGGCACTGACCAGTGCCTGAGACACTGGGCACAGCGCAGGTGCTGCACAAGGCCGTGGCAGTGGGACGCAGGCAGCTCAGGGGCACCAGCCTGACTTGCAGCCCAGTCAAGGGCCAGCACCAGCAGCACAGAGGCACTTGGTGGCTCCTCAGCAGCACCACTAACAGCTGGGCTGCCTATGGCTTCACGTCTCCTCTTTTCTTTGTTTTTTTTCAGGTGTCTTTACAGAGATTTCCCCCTCTGGCACATGTGACATATCTCTAACTAATGTTCAGTTTTATACAGTATTTATTATACAGTATTTACGTAGCTGTACTCCAAGAAACTTAGTGTCTTTGAACCTCTGTCCCACATCATCAAACATGGTTGAAATGCAGCAACACATTCGATAGTTACCGAGAGACTGGCCTTGGAGACACCAGCAACAGGCAAACAGAGTGGCCATATCCACCTCATTCCTCTAGAAAACCGGGAAAAAAGCCCTGCAAGAGTGCCACCAAAGATCGAGCTTCAAGTATTCAAAGCCAGAGTTCATTTTAAGCAGCAAAACATAACAGACCAGTTAAGAAAAGAGCTTCAAAACCCAGTGGCAGCCACTGTGAACAGCCAGAGGATGCAGCCAAAGCCAAGGCACAGGCAGCTGGAGCCATTTGCCAAAATACAGGTTCAGTCCAAGCTTCACTTAAAACAGAGTTATTGGTGCTGGTACAGGGAAGGAACCAGATTTGTTCCTAAACCCTAAAAGGCTGGACCAGACTCTTCTGCATTCATTTGCTGCTGCACAACTTAAAGTATTTTATACAGCACTTGCATTGTTTCATTTCATACAGCAGTTCTTCCACATTATCTAGATACGAGACAATTGCACAAGGGCAGTTAAGTCTTGTTAGAAAGCGTTCCAAATAAAGGGGAAGAAAACATCCAGCTTGTCTCTAAAGCATCACAAGTCTGTGTGTTGTGCACACTGATGTGCTCTGCCTGGGATTCTTTAAACAGAATTTGTGGAGGAAGATACTGAAGCTTTTCCAACTCTTTGAAGTAGGTTCCTGCAATACTGCCATTCGCATGTTTCCAGATCCAACTCTTTGAAGTAGGTTCCTGCAATACTACCATTCCCATCTTTCCAGTTACATATTTTTTCCTGGTCTCCCATGATTTGCAGAATCAGAATCAAGAATCCTGCACTCTGCGGGCATTAAGAAACTGGTGTCACTGGAGCAGATGAACTGGGCTGTCCTCTATGGCAGTCAGCATAGTCCCAGGCCCGCAGGTGCTTGGTGGATGTGGCCAGCTGCTGGTACAAATCCAGGGACTGTGATGTGACCCTGAACGTCAGAAGTTCACGTTCATTTCTGCACTACTTCAAAGATCCCACCAATCCAGAGCACCCTTAAATAGGATCCAGGTACCACAGCCCATACAAACTTCTCAAACTTCATGAACATGAGGAAAAACTTCTTTACTGTGAGGGTTATGGAGCATGGCCCAGGCTGCCCAGAGAGGTTGTGGAGTCTCCTTGTGTGGAGACACCCAAAGCCCTGGCCGTGTTCCTGTGTGACTGCTCTGGTGATCCTGCTCTGGCAGGGGTTGCACTGGGGGAGCTTTCCAGGGCCCTTCCAACTCCTCATATTCTGGGATTCTCCCATACTGCTATCAAGCCAACAGACGATTCAAAGAATTTAGAATATTAAAGACTTTTTAATGTGTTATTTTCAAGTGCCTTATTTAACTTACATAATTTCTCTAAAGTAATACCACCTACCCTTGAGTCATATTTATTAATTCTGCATTAAAATGCACCCCTTCTCACTAATACAGTATTTTAATAGTTGTGCCCACACATTTTTAAAATCCCTGTTCAGTATTAACAAAAAACATTTTATCATAAACTAAGGTATGGGGTTAATTGCAGAGGCAGACAGTTGACATACTGTATATGTTTTACATGTATTTCAGAGAGTGCAAGTTAAACAACGTTTAATCAGTCTAAGTTTAAAGCTTATTTTGCCCGACCTAAATTACTTTTGAATGTGAAAGACAAGTCAGCCAAACTAAGAGGAACAAGAGGAACCATCTGTGATGGACAACACTTCTAACTATACCCAATAACGGTCAGAAGTCTAAACTTGTCTTCATCCACCACTCATGATGAGAACTCACTTAGGATGAGGAACACCACTGTCTCTGCTGTATCACATACACTCTCTTTTTCCTGCTTTCTCTTCACTTATTCAATCTGCCCATCTTTCTCACTCTTCACATTACCTCTGATCTCTGCTCCTCTCATCTCTTTCCAAACCCTGCTGCAACGAGTGTGTTCCTGCAGCACGGAGGGCCCCTGCCCCAGCCGTCACCCAGCCACCCACCCAGGGTGTTCATCCCTGCAAATCCAAGGTAAGCCCAGGATCTCCCATGGGTCACCAAAAGCAAAACTTGTTCTCATTCTACTTCTCCACACAATATTTCCCGCCCAAAACTCAGCCTTTTTTTCCATCCTCAGAAATTTCTTCCTTCTAAACTTTTAAATGAGATTCTCAGATGAATTTGTCAGCTGAGAGTGATTTTCTTTTCTGCTTTATTTTTCAGTACATGGATTGTTGTAGAGAGATTTCTCTCCAAGTACCTGCAGTTTTTAGTCCCCAGCAATTAGCTCAGTGGTGACGAGATCAGTCGTTTTGCAGTTTCTTCTCTGATCATATGAAGCACAGGCAGATATGCTACTGACACCCACGTGCACAAAAGTAGAGGAATGCCAGCAATTTGAAATTAAATCTGTTTTCTTTCTTTACTAGTTAGATGTTATTACCAGTGTTAATGTAGCTTCTAAGTGCCTGATCCCATTTTTAAAAACTGTACAGTCTCCTTTTTGTTTTCAAAATGCATCTTATTCCCCTGTTGCTGCAAAGACCTGACTGTGTATATAAACTCTTTTATTAAATGCTTTAAAAGCTAAACATATAGTGGAAAAGAAAATATTTCCTCCTACCTTTCATCTATACTCATCTTTGAAATTATGTGAATATACTGAATGTACATTTGAGTATTTTTGAAAGAGAACGTTTAGACAGTAATAGGACTTAAAATTTCTCGCAACCTTTAAAGCACTGCTCTCAAATACCTGTAAGAACAGCCCCATTTAGGTCCTGAATACACCCCTCAGTACAACCTGCCCTAAATAACAGTTTGGGGAAAGTACTGGTGAAATTCGTAATCACAATCCAAAGAATCCTTACTAGGATTTTTTTTCTAATACTTCTTTAAGAGGTTGACACAGTAGTAGTTACATCCATAAATAAGATATTTTTATTACAATCTAACAAAATCAAGACTGGAACAGTGATTAATTTTTTTTAATAACCTCAGTGCTTCAAGACTCCCAGTCCTAATGGGGCAATCATGCATCACTGCTGTGTTCCCTCACAACTATTAGTCTCTGTGCTGTGCGAGTGTAATTGCAGTCTAATGGTTTACACTATCATAATAGCACTAAATATTTCACTAAACGGAATACAGTATCTCAAAAACGATTTAAGTTGTTCCAGGCTTAAGATCATACATTCAAAAATGAAAAAAATCTGTTCCTTTTTCTCTGAATTCAGAGTAAGAAAGCTGTCAAAATTAGTTCCTTGTTTGTCACCTTAATGAACTGGGTAAAATGTAATATTATAAGCAGGGATTAAAAATTACAGCTTAAAAAAGACCTAGTAAAATATGAAAAACATTTCGTGATGTTTTGATGCTCTGATTTAGCAGGCTGGCATGATCCAGTTTGTCCGATTATCAAAGGATACAGAATGATTCTAATCAGAATCTAATTTTTCTTTTAATCCTTTTGGAATTTCTGCTTATTTACATTAATAAAACTTTAAATAAAAAAAAACCACCACACCATGCAAGTGTAGCACATCATTAAAATCATCTAAGCAGCTCTACATTTGTGCTAAACAACACCAGCAAAGCTGCAGCGATACCAGCAAGCCACAGCAGTGCATCCTTCCCAAGAAGGCACTGCCCAGCTTGGCTGTGCTTTGCAATGACCGTGAATAGTGTAGTTACACACCAATAACACGCCAAAGACCCAACTGTAGAGATGTTACATATTCAGAACGTTCTCCCTCACAAAAAATCCCTCAATGAACTAAGTCAGACTACTTACACATGGAAGGACTGTTAATCCAAGTAAGGATTAGCTAAGTCTTGCCGTTAACACACAGCAGCAGCCCTAGCTGGACCCCATAACGTCTGCTGCCTTACTCCCTTGGACAAAGCCAGAAACCCCTGTAACTCCAGGAGGGGCCATGAAGTTTACACCAGAGGCACTCAAAGCTCCTGTTTGCCTACAGAACTCCTGAAATCTATTTTTAAAAATATGTTTCATCTAAACCTATCTAATACTTCATTCTATTCATTATTTTGGCACAACAATCCTATTTTTCTCGTTTCTATCTGAAGCATTAATTTACAGTATTTTTCAAACACAGTTTTCTTAGAAAAATAAACCTTTTTTTCCCCAAAAAATCAGTACATTTTGTTCAGAAAGGGTCATTTGGACTAGAACACCATTTTTCTTCCAAAATTATTTACTACTAATATTTTCTACAACATAGATCTGTTTTTAAAAAAAAAATAAAAATACAGAAAAAAAGAATGTACCATTTAGAGAACATTCTGCATAGCTTGTAACTCCTTGATTTAGGGACTGTCAAAATCTAGGGTCACTTCTTACCTGAAGAGTAAACTTATTCTTTTAAAACAGAATAAAGCAAAGCTTGCTTTTTAATTCTCACAAAAACAATTTACAAATTCAAATGTAAAATATATAAACTAATGAGTTAATTCATGTGGAACTAAACAATCTTAGAGCATGCACAAAGGTGCCAATAAGAACTGTTCATTAGTCAAGCAGCAAGTGAGAAGCTGTAAAGGTGGCACTTTCTAACATTGAACGGGTCCATAACCAAGCCCTGGCCAGCCATACAAACATCTCTCCAGCAGCAAATGCTCCCACAGGGTTCAACATCTCTAATACATTAAAAAAAAATAATAGAAGAGTTTGATAAGGCAAAATGTTACCTGTTACCTAAGGCTCTGCAGAGGGACCTGGATAGACTGA
>NW_010184613.1:809-5226 GCF_000695765.1 Mesitornis unicolor | reverse complement strand
ACCATTTCATGGTCACTGCAACCAAGGCAGTTAGTGGTTCTGTCTCTGAATTGGAGGATTCAGAGTGTGACATTTTTGTTTAGTTCAGGTGTTAGTTATCAAAATTTACAACCAGCCTGTACTGGTTGCAGCTAGCAAGTGGCAGGTTTGTGCTTGAGAGTTCTAAAGTTCAGGTTTGGACATTCATCCCCGCACAATTATCTGCAGCCTGTCAGCATTCACAATTTAAGCTTACAAATTTTTCTGCCTACCTCAATGAGTCATCGGCATTTGTTCACAGTTCTTTGTTTCCAGATCTGGCTGTCTTCTGTAATGGCTGATAAATGTGCTGGGGTCTTGATGACCTGCTAATCTAGGTGCCATTAACATATGCAATTCTGAGAGCCCTTGTCCTGCTTCATGTTCCTTCTGGTGTCTCCACACACAGAGGTTCCCATTCATTCTCTGTTCATGCTAATCTTAGCCTTTCTACCAAAATTATCTATGCTACTTCTACAATAATAGCAAAAGGCTGACCAAGGAAAAACTGGGACTATTGCTGAATAGGGCAGATGATTTAGTGACAGTGGACACAGATAAGGTTGAGGCTTTTGGTGCCTTCTTTGTGTCTGTCCTCACTAGCAAGGTCTCCCAGGTCAGTTCAAGGAGGAGAACTACCAGCAGTGGATGACAATCGAGTCAGGGATTATCTGCGAGAACTCTACCCATACAATTCCATGAGACCTGGCAATGCATCCAAGGGTGCCGAGAGAGCTGGTGGATGTCCTTGTTAAGGCCATTCTGTTGACGGGGTCCCAATCACAACAAGAAAACTTATCTACGCAGTTACAGATAAGCAGGCACTTCTTTATTGCAGTGCTGGGGAAACACAGAGGATAGCTCCTCTAATTGTGCTCCGAAGTCCATACATTTTCACAGCCTATTTATACATTTTCTAACAAAGCGAAATCATATGAGCATGCATAAGATGATCACCTTTTACTCAGCTCTTCACCTTGATTGTTTCCCCACTATCACACCATATAAGACATTGAATTACCCCTATATGATTTTGACATGGAAAGAAAAGTTATGGCCTATTCTTCTCGTACCCTTCCAAGCATCTGTATACACATATCCTGCTCCCTTTTTAACTTTGTAGAGGTCAAAGTGTTCTTTTAACTCTACAGCTGAAACAAATACCTACTTCAAACAGCCAGAATTTTCTCGTGACTACAACAATTCCATACAGATATCTGTAAGGATAGCCATAGCTTATAGCTCTGTAGTTAATCGAATTGCACTATAAACAATAGACAATAGGTGTAAAATGGGTGCAAAGCAAGTGCTGATCACGAGAGGGCCTTGGGTATTGTATTTGAATGAGAAAAAGGGAAAATATTAAATACAAGCCAGGTACTAGGCTATTTGAAATAGGTTCTTGGATGGAAACCTACCAGTTTTGATGTAATATGGGAGGAGTAATGGGAGGAGATGACCGAAGAGTGAACTTCTGGAGACCCTTTTGGGGGCAACAGCAACCTGTGATCACCAGAGACCACCGGAGACCCCTTGTACCCAAGCGCAGTTTGATCCGAGAATGAATCAACAGATATTATAATCATATGTTAATTCCTAACCAATCATTGTAACTGGGAATGTTTAATCTTATAACTTTCGTGTATAAATATTACAAGAGAACTGGCATTGGGTGTGCTTGATTTGTGTAAATTCACCAAGCACCTAGGCCTGAATAAAATGCAATACCTCTCCTGAGTGTGTGAGAATTGGTTTATTGCACACCAATCTGCTTTTTGGACACCAATACCATCTCTGAAAAGTCATGGTTGTGTCATTGGAAAGGAGGAGAGTCCTGATGACTAGATGAAGGCAAATGTTTCATTCATCCTCAAAAATGGCCCTAAGGACTATCTGGGGAACTACAGACTGGTTGGCCTCACTTCAGTCCCTGGGAAAATCATGGAGCAAGTCCTCTTGGAAAACAGTTTTGAGCACATCATGAAGGAGAAAGCTACTGGAAACAGTACAGTCATCATAGATTTACCAAAGATAAATCATGCCTGACTGACCTGATTACTTACTTTGATTAAAATAGTTACAGTTGTGGACATTTACCTCGACTTTATCGAGTTTTTTGACACTCTCTCCCACCATATTCTCGTATCCAAGTTAGCATGTTATGAATTTGAAGGGGGAGAAGGAGGGTGCCCTGGTTTTGCTGGGATAGAATCATAGAATTATTTTTCTATTCAGCAGAGCTGCATTTCTGAGAGGACTGCAGTGTTCAATTTAGTTGGTAAGACACTTTGTTATAGTTTTAGCTGGAATAGAGTTATTTTTCTTCATAGTGGCTAACAAGACTTTGTTTTGGATCTGCTGAGAAATGGTGTGATAACACACCAATGTTTTAGTTGTTGCCAAGCAATGTTTACATTAAATCAACCCACGGGTGCTCCAACCTTTTTCCTCCCATTCTCTCCCCCATCCCACTGGGGAGAAGGGGAGTGAGCAAGAGAATGCATGGTGTTTAGCTGCTTGCTGGGTTAAACCATGACAGGGGACAACTAGATTGGTGAAAAATTAGTTGCATGATAAAGCTCAAACAACAGTGGTTGATAGGTCATATTCTATCTGGAGGCCTGTGACAAGTGGAGTACTGCAGGGGAGTCTATCCTGAAACCTGTTCTGTTGAACATCTTTATCAGTGGCCTGGAGATGGCAAGAGAGTGCACTCCTGCGAAGTTCGCAGATGATGCTCTTAAGGACAAGGCTGCTGTTCAGAGAGAGCCAGACAGGCTGGAGTCCTTGGCATGTAATACTCCTTATTGGGAATGCTGTCAGCTACATTTTCTACAATTTTCTACAACTCTTCTACTGAGAAGAGTTCCTTTCGATTTAGAGGAACTATCTGTATTGGGTCTGTCTGGGATGGACTTAACTTTCCCCATAGCAGTCCTCATACTGCTGTGCTTTGTATTTGTAGCTAGAAAGGTCTTGATAACACATCAGTATTTTGGAGCAATGCTCCCACAGAATCAAGGCTGTCTCTCCAACCTCCTGCCCCCAAAGGTCAGTAGGCTGGGAGTGGGCAAGAGGCTGGGAGGGGTAATAGCCAAAACAGCTTATTCAAGCTGACCAAAGAGATATTCTATACCATATGACATCATTGGTGATCTCACCAAGCCACTTTGCATCATTTATCAGCAATTATGGCTAATTAGAGAGGTCCCAGTTGACTGGAAGTTAGCAAATGTGACATCCTTTCACAAGAAGCGCTGGAAGGAGGATCCAGGGAACTACAGGCTTGTCTCTCTGACTGCAGAGCCTGGGAAGGTTATGGAGCAAATCATCTTGAATGCCACCATGCAGCACGTATAGGACAACCAGAAGATCAGGCCCAGTCAGCATGGGTTTATGAAAGGCAGGTCCTGCGTGACTAACTTGAACTCCTTCTATGACAAGGTGACCTGCTTAGTGGATGAGGGAAAGGCTGTGGATGTTGTCTACCTGGATTTTAGTAAAGCCTTTGACACTGTCTCCCACAGAATCCTCCTGGAAAAACTGGCTGCTAATGGCTTGGATGGGTGTACTGTTTTCTGGGTAAAAAACTGGCTGGATGGCTAGGCCCAGAGAGTTGTGGTGAATGGAGTTACATTCAGCTGGCAGCCAGTCACAAGTATAATATCTTTATCAATGACCTGGATGAGGGGATTGAGTGCTCCCTCAGTAAGTTTGCAGATGACACCAAACTAGGTGGGAGTGTTTGTCTGCACAAGTCTTATGAGGAGAGATTGAGGGAGCTGGGGTTGTTTAGCCTGGAGAAAAAGAGGCTGAAGGGACACCTTAACGCCCTCTACAACTACCTGAAAGGAAGTTGTAGACAGCTGGGTGTCAGTCTGTTCTCTCAGGTGACTTGGCTGCAGTGACCACAAAATGGTAGAGTTCAAGATCCTTAGGACCTTGAAAAGGTCACGCAGCAAGCTCACCTCCCTGGACTTCAGGAGAGCAAACTTTAATCTCTTCAGGGATATGCTAGGCAAGGTGTCGTGGGATAAAGTCCTGGAGGGAAGAGGGGCCCAAGAGAGTTGGCTGATATTCAAGGACCATCTCCTTCGAGTCCAGGAGCAGTGCGTCCCTAGAAGGAGGAAGGCAGGCAAGAATGCCAGAAGGCCTGCATGGATAAACAAGGAGATCCTGGACTTACTTGAGTGCATAAGGAAAATCCATAGGGAGTGGAAGCAAGGACAAGTTAGCTGGGAGGATTACAAAGAAGTTGCCCAAACAGCCAGGGATCAGGTTAGGAGAGCTAAAGAACAGATGGAATTAAATCTAGCCAGGGATATAAAGGGGAACAAGAAGAATTTCTACAGGTACATCAGTGATAAAAGGAAGGTTAGGGAAGATGTGGGCCCTCTCC
>NW_010184613.1:516-783 GCF_000695765.1 Mesitornis unicolor | reverse complement strand
AGGTACATTACGTGTTTACATAGCCAACATTTTTTTGCTCCTAACTAATCTTCACGAAGGATTTTTAAAATATGTATAGAGCATGGTAATAAAGTGAATGCCTTCCTGATCTGCCCACTGTAAGCAAAGATCAGGTTCGAGACTATCTAAAGAACCTGGAGGTGAACGAGTCCATGGGACCTGACAAGATCCATCCATAGGTCCTGAGAGAACTGGTGGATGAAGTTGCCAAGCGGCTATCAATCATATTTGAAAGGACCTGGTAGT
>NW_010184613.1:0-485 GCF_000695765.1 Mesitornis unicolor | reverse complement strand
AACTCCCATTTTCAAAAAGGGGGAAAAGGAAGACCCAGGAAACTATTGGCCAGTCAGTCTCACCTCTGTGCCTGGCAAGAACATGGAGCAGATCCTCTTGAAGGCTCTCCTAAGGCACATGCAGAATGAGGTTGCGGTGATTGGTGGTAACCAACACAGCTTCACCAAGGGCAAATTGTGCCTAACCATTTTGGTGACCTTTTATGATGGAGTTACAGATTCAGTGGATAAGGGAAGAGCAACTGACATCATCTACCTGGACTCATGCAAAGCGTTTTACCCTGTTCCACATGATGTACTGATCACGAAACTGGAGAAATGTGGATTTGATGGATGGACCACTCGGATAGGGAATTGGCTGGGTGGTCGCACTCGGAGAGTTGCAGTCAATGGCTCAATGCCCAAATGGAGACCAGTGATGAGTGGTCTTCCCCAGGAATCAGTACTGAGACCAGTACTGTTCAGCATCTTTGTCAGCAACATGG
>NW_010184612.1:31296-31947 GCF_000695765.1 Mesitornis unicolor | reverse complement strand
CTTTCTCTCCTGCAAGCTGCTTGAGACCAAAGTCATTGGCATCACATAAAGAGGGAGCACGCTGGGCATCTGCTGGCTAAGCTGAATCCCCCTCCACCCCCTGCCGTTTCCAATTTGTAGCCCATATTTTAATTCCCTGTCCCACTGTTCCCTTCCTGCTCTCATAAAAGAGCCCGTCCTGCCCGAGCAGCGGCTGGCAAAACAGCTGCCATTTGCAGCTCGATAATGATGAAGATACTTTGGTTCTCATTGGGGTTCCAACCGCAGGAGCCTGGCGCTGCCAGCACCAAAGGACAAAGTTGCTTCTCCTGCTTTTATCCTTTTTTGTTTCTTTTTGTCCCCTCCTCTTGACTGCAGGATTGTTTGTATTTACTTACTTTTACATATAAACTTTGAATCCTGCCCTGTTAGGGATGGAGGAAGGAAAACAATTGCAAATAGAAACTGTACCAGAATTGCTCGTAAAGCATCCTCATTGCCTCCTGGGGTGGTGGTGAGCAAGGGCAGATTTAAGACCAGAAAAGTGCTGTTGCATCCTTCCTCCCCAGCACGTGATACGGTATCTGTGCAAGCCTCCTCTCACTGACAGCTTTGAAGTGCTCAGTTTTTGCAGGCAGAAACTTGGGAGGGGAAAAAGGGAGAAAACACAGA
>NW_010184612.1:18253-31265 GCF_000695765.1 Mesitornis unicolor | reverse complement strand
CAGGAATGGCCACGGGGACGCGCCAGAGGGAGCATCCTTGGCCTCCAGCTCCTTCCATGTCGTCTCAGCTGCATCACAAGAACCAGCTCTCCCCCACCACAGCTCCCCCTGAATGTGAGGGGCAAAGGAAGGGGGAAACCTGCAGACTGCCCATTAATAGCCCAGATGAGACCATTGAGAGGGAGAGTCCTTCCCACAGCTCCTGGAGAAAAAGATAAATCCCTTTTCTTGTGTGGTCGGCAGAAGGCAGCTGGTCCTGTGAATCCTTAGCTGAGGGGAGAGAAAAATGTGCTGCTCAGCTCCCTGTGGTTTTACTCTGTCCTCTGGAAGGGGAGGGGAAGCAAGACACAAAAGGCAAAGGGATCTGGCTGGGGTAATTCAACAGCCTGTGTCAGACCACATATGAATGTTTTCCTGGTTTCCACCTCAATTCCTCCAGACTACCTTTGCCTGAGACAGGACAGGCAGCAACGGGTACCTCAAGTTCTTTCTTCTTCTGCTGGCTCATGAGTCAATAAAACAGTGGGATATTTGTTAGGATTAAGGTCAAATTAAAAGTGAAAAGGCGATTGGATTTGTTTTATGATTGATTATAGAAAGTGCAGATATTTATTAACAGCCAACAGGATAACTGTCAAAATGATTCTGTATCAACAAAAAAGCCAGAAGATGAGTCAAATGTTTTCAGTGTTATGGGAACAAGATTAAACCAAATACAATTGATATGGCAAATAAAGATGCCAATGTTAACAGCTGCTATATAATTTCAATTGGTCAATCTCTTCTCTATTTATTTATATATATAAATGCATTTTTTTCCCTCTTTTTAAGGAGTCTCTGTCAATCACAAATGCTGTCAGTGCCTTGGGTCAAGAGTTGTCTTGTCTGCATAGCATCTGATCCATGTCAAAGACAGGGAGCAATCAAGAGTCCTCAGTGTCACAGGGAGGGTGCCATAGGGGTCGGGGAGATCTGCTCTGCTCTGGGTGCTGCCAGTGACCCTGTTCCAAGGAGTTCCCTGTTTCATGACTCAGTTTCCCTGTCTGTAAATGCCTCTGCTTTGAAATTGCTGGATGAAACAGCACTTGGAGGGACCCAGGAAGCCTTGGGTCATGCTGCCCACAATGTCCCCTCCCCAGCCACTGCCATCCCATGGCGCTTTTCCCCCTGCCAGCCCCAGAAAAGACCATTGGGGGTGGCAGGGGGTGGCCACACAGGGTGCGGAGCTTGCTCTGCACTGGACCACCCAGCCCTACCTCCCCCAGGCTATTCCAATCCTCCTCCATCCATCTGCAAGTGGCTTTCTATTAGCACAGAGCCATTAAAATTCAAGGTCGGATTTGATTCTATATTGATCATTACCAGGCAAATTAAAGACATCTTTCTTCTCTTCTTCTTGTGCTACAGTGCCAAGAGGCATCCCGCTGTTCGCTTTTACAGGCTGCTGCTGCTGCCTCGGTGTCTCCTTGGACTGGGGTGGCTCCAGCCACAGAGGTTTCATGTTTCCTGTTAAAGAGAGATGCTCCAAGTCTTTAAAAACGGCAGAAGTGACTGTAAGTTTGGAAGATTGTTACAGCTGTTGGTGAAGCAGAGGTCTGAGCTGCAGCTGAAGTCCAGACTTACTGCCTGTATTCCTGTCAGGAAGGATTAGAGCAGCATCAAGTGTGTGGCAACTCTGTCCTGCACAGAGGGTTTGGCTCTTCTCAAGCACAGTATGGACGCCTTAAGACCGAGCTTTTACCTTCTTCCCTCCCAGCTCAGCCTAAAATGCATAAATAAACCCTTCCTTCCTTTCCCATGGTCCAGCACCTGCTGGATCTCGACCCCCAGTGCATGCAGGAGCTCTGGGCATCGTTATTTGCGGGACTGGAGGATATCAAAGCCAGACCCACAACCAGGATCTGCTACACCAGGTTGTGTGGATGCATAGCGAGAGGCTGTGCCCTGTGTCCCCATCACTGCTTTTGGAGCTCCTCTGCTCCCCCATTTGAGCTCCAAATGACTGGTGCCAGTTTTGACCCTACAGGGAGCAGTTGGAGGGGACTCCTGATGCCAACGTGAGATCAGAAGAGAAAGTCTCTTGACAAGTCTCTTTCTAAAGCATCAGGACAGCATCTTCCAAATTATTTCTGTTTATACTTTGCCAATGACTCGTGCATTGATGTTCTGTCCTGTAGGTTACTTTAAAAACAGGAATAATTACACTGCTAATTATAATTTGAATTATTCATTCTGTCCCCCTCTTCCTTTCTCCTGGAAGAGGGAGATGCATTGTCAGTCGTGGCTGTCTTTGTACGGCATGATTAGATGCTCTCTGTGCAGTGACGGGAGAGATCTCATCAAAATCTGCTTCCAAAAATGGAACCAGGACAAGGAATTTCACAGGTTTCAACAAGTTCAAAACCTTTCCCCTTCAGAGAAATAAATACGCATCTACATATGCACATGGATACACACATAGGCATGCACATACACCTTAACCAAGCATGAAAACACATTTACCCCCATCATTAAAATAAAACCTTTTCCTCAGCTGAAGGAGAAAGCAGTCTCTAATGAGATTGTGAGTGTGTGGCACATGTGTTTGTGTGTGTTTTCCTAATTATCTCTTTTCAAATAAGATTAAACATCCTCCAAAGCTGGACGTCTTTCCAATAGGTGAATGAACTCCAGGGCTGATGGTAACATGAAAAATTCTCCCTGTCACAGGCAGACAAACAAATCGTGGTGGTTTTTTCCTTAGGAAGAACACTGCAGTGAAATTACTGTTTTCTTGTTGCTAGAAACCCCGCTGAAGGGAGCCCAGCTTTCTTCTCACTCAAGCTGGGGCAAATCAGGACAAAGTCCAAAGATGCTTGTGACATTAAGGAGGCATGAAGCCGGTTTGAAAGGTAACTTCGGCATCTGATTTTTGTTACCAGATGGAAGATCTCAAGGTCAGGGCCTTGCTTGGTGGTTACTACAGCAGGGGCTAAGGATGGAGCTGTTCAGTGGGACAGTCTGGAGAGCCTCTGACTCAAGAGGTTCTTGGAGGAGATGTGTTGGGGAGAAATCCTGTATCCTCCCTTCTCCAAGGTGGGACACTGGGCAAAGCAGCCCCGAGCCATAAGCCCTCTGTACTCCTCCTTGCTCTGCAAGCTCTTTCCCCAAAGCAGTCCTTGTCCAAAGGCCCAGCTCTGGGTCCAACACCCCTGACAACCCAAATGCTCCTTTGCTACCATCATTGAGCAGGGCTGGGGCTACTCCCATTAGCTGGGCCCCTCCATCACCACCTCCTGCCCTGTGTGTGCAGTAATGTCCCCTTCCTCTTGCTCCAATGAAGGCAGCACTCCCGTGAACGAGGAGGTGTTTGTGCAGGGAAGGATGCACACCAGCAGCCACAGCAAAGATCTCCATTCGCTTCACGCATCCTCTCCAAGCATCACTCGAGGATATCCATTAACGTGAACAGGCTTGTTCCTTTATCAAGGATTCCTTAAGAAGATCTCGGCTGCCTGGAAAACTGCACGCGTGTGTGCTTCAGACAGTATGTCTGCACTTCACAGCTTTACTTGTTTAACAGGTCTGATAACAGCTCTGCCTATTGCGCCGAGAGCCGCCCCGTTCAGGCAACAGGTTCGTTCCTTTATCGTGCATCAATCTAAACTGATTCCACCCTGAAGACTCTAAAAAGAAGGCGTGCAGTCAGGTTATTCTCCTAACAGCTTTATGTTGATACCATGTCGTCGTTTCACTGTATTTAAATCACCAGAAAAAAAGGACACAGTCTCTCTCTCTCTCCCCCATTATCCTTTGCTAAGACAAAGTCTGAGGTATGTGTCAGAAAAAGGATTTATCAAAGCCAGCAATCCAATAGTTTTATTCCCTTCTTGTCAGGCACAGGGCCCTTATTCAGCTCTTTTATCAGAACCCTGAATTTGCCAGGCTGGATCAAACCCAATCTCTGTCTCTGACAGCTGCCAGTTTTGCTGGCTTCCATGGTAGCACACAAATCCCCTGCCGGAGGAGCGCTGGTGGTAACCCAGCCAGGAGCAGGCATCCTTTCCACCCCTCAGGAAGATGTAGGCGATGCACTAGAGCAATGAGGTTTATGTCCTTTCTGAAGATTTTCATGCCAATCGTGTGGCAATCGCAGTGCCTTCACCTCGTGCTATTGTTTACTAGAGAAAAGCAAATAAAACCGTGCAAAGTGTGCTAAAAGGCCACCATTCTGATTCAGAAGCAGTTGCACTGGTGTAAACGAAGTTGCAAGACAGCCTACAGGCTTGTGAGGGGGTGGGTTTGATCTTTTCCCTTACGACCACTGAATATTTTACCTTCCTACATGTATGGCGAAACACTAATTGTTTTAGTTTTCCTTTGCCCTTGTTCTAAATGGGATTCTGAGATCAGGCACCCCACGGTTAACAGGGAAGTACTACAGAACTCTCTTGCTCCAGGGTCCACTTTAAAGCAGCTACTGGTCAAAACTACAGATTATCTCCTTGCACAAGCAGGGTAACTAGCGTTGCTAACCTGGTTTAAACACCCTCTTCCACTTCCCTCCCCACCAGCAGTTCCTTCAAGCAGGGTACCAGGGAGACATTCCTAGACAATGCAGAGTGGGAACCCTTTCTCTTCAACTTTCCCAAACTAACACCAGGGAGCTTGAACCACAATCCTGGGCTTGGCCTGGCCTGGAAGCAGGAAGAGAAGCGGCTAAGTGGGACTCACTCAAAATGAGACAGCTGCGAAGGGAAGGAGGTGCAGGGCCAGGGAGGGAAGAGAAGGAGGGAGAGCACTAAACAGATGGCTGGGGGAAGAGATGGTGAAAGAGGAGGGAAGCAGACAGATGGAGGACAGAGAGGAGTGGGGTGAGTGACATAAGCAATTCTCTGCGCTTGTTCATATTTAATCAAGAATTTGCTGCTGCTGTTATTTGCATTTTGGCATTATTTGCTTTACAGCAGCATCTAATCAGGCCCTGCCAGAGGCCAGGGCCCTGGGAGCTGTGCCGACACTCTGGGAGCTGGTCCTGCTTCCAAGGCCTACAGCCCCAGCAGCCAGGCTGCCTTGCACAGCTGCAACCAGGGCAAGGAATAGATGTCTGGGCACCCATCTGACACCGAACACAAAATCCCAGGGAGCAGCTGGGATGGCAGCACAGTCACTCCAACACTCATCGCCATGCAGACGGACCAGCCTCTGAGGGAAAAAATGACTGCTTCCCAAGGGGCGGGAGGGAGCTTCCTCACTGACCAATCAGCTGCTGCTACCTGTTCCCCCCAGCCAATCCTATCCAGCCCTACCTCACGGCACCGCTATAAATGCCGGCTCGGCCAGCAGTCCCCCATAGTGGTGTTGATGTGTTGCCTGCAGGTGGCTGCCCTCTTTATTTCAGGCAGGCAAGATGTAAAGGTTTGGTTTGAGTTACCTGATTCTGCTAGCTAAAAGTGGGCAAAAGTTCTTTCAGTCTTCTTTTCCTTGCATCGGTTCCTGTGCTTCTCTGCCAGTCACAGAGGTGAGGCCACTGAGAGCCTGGCTGGGACTCGGGGCCTTTATGTGAGGGATGAATTCCCTGAGCGGTGCTAGAGCTAGCATGGTATCTACTTCCTACAGAGTCAGAGGAGTTGCTTGGCCTTGTCATGAGGATGAGGCAGAGGATAGGTATCCTTGGTGATCCCCGTCCCCACTGTGGCTAGTGCACTGTTTGGAGGGGTGGTCACGTCCCTGTAGCCTTTCTGAGGCTTGTATGCCCTGCTTACAGCCTTATTGTGCAGCAAGGGGCTTTGTGGAGGAAGCAGTAGGTAAACTGAGGCACAGTGTAGTTGCTGCAAGGTGCCTCTGGTCACACAAGAGTCAAAAGCCAGTCTGAGAAGACCGCCTCTGTGATCCAGACACCCAGGAATGGGGTTGACTGGCTCATGCTGTGCAGAGAGTGCACTTGGACACTGAGAGGACAACACTCCCAGCAGAAAATGTGGTTTTTTTCTGCCCAGTGAAGGCCTCTCAGTTTCAGACAAATTCTAGCTTTTTCAGAGTTCCCCATAACACAAGGTGTCTTGCCACTTCGACATATCTCTAGCTGATTATGTCTTAGGCCAGTTCTAGGAGGAATAATAAGAGTAATCATTATTATTTGTCAGGTCTAATGCAGCCTTATATCCTGTGGGATCGCAAAGCTTGTTAGAAGAGAACAGGGCTAATTCTGCTCGTCTCTGCCACCTGTGTCCTGCTTTTACAGTCAAGGTTTCAAATATGTTGTATAAGCCTGTAGATCTTTGGGTTAAAATAGCCTTAGCTCTCTTAGTGTCTTCCGCTGCAAATGGGAAACTAAGGCACAAAGTGGGTAATTTGCCTTTAAGGAAATTAGTGGTAAAATGCAAGAGTTACCAGTCTAGATTTGCATCTTACTGAAAGTTAATGTTGCTTGGTACTCTATCAAAGTGAAAAAAAAAAAGAAAATAAAAAAATAAGAGGGAGGAGGTGGCCTACAGAAATAACGGAGGATGGACTTTCAAAAATGAAGCTCGGGCACAATGGTTTTTGCATAACAGTAAGTCATAAGTGCCCTTTCCTTTTCTTTTTAAAATATGTTTTAAAGCAATTCTTTAATTTCTGGGTGACTGAAAGACAAAAGCATCTGAAAACCTCTCCGGTTTTCTCTTGCTCTGATTTTTTTTAGTTGTAATTATGAAACTGTCCCATTATCATATTGTGATGCAGAGCCTTTCAAGTAATGAGAAATTCAAGTGAAGTCTTGATTACCTCCCTTGAGAACAAAATGTGATGGGGAGGACAGAGGAAAAGGGGGGAGATACAGACAAGTTTTATAATAATAAAATAAAGAAAAAATTAATCATGGATCCATTAGTGTTAATACAAATGCTTTATGATTCACCTCAATCATTTTACATTATTTAATAACAGAAAGTCATTATTTCCTGGGAGAATTACAATAAAGCCAGTTGGGGGTTGGTTTGTGTGGTTTTTGTTTTTTTAAAGTAACATGGTAACTAAAAATTTCATTTTAGCTGCAGTCAGAGCAAGACAAGGTGTGGGGGTGGTGTTTTAAGCCCTCCCAGCTTCTTGAGCTTAGCGTGCAGGTGCCTGGGGAGGACACCAGATAGGCTGTGAAGGTGATTGCCTACTTCAGGTCATCCAGAAAAAAGGAAGAGGTGGTATCCAGAGGAGTGGGAGGTCGGAAAAGGCTCCCTGGGTAGGTCTTGCCGCAGCGTAGCTTGTCGGTTGGTTTTGGTAGTCCCTTCGTGTGGCAATTTGGCCGTGCAGAAGTAGGAGGTGGTTCAGTTGCTGGTATGTGTGCTGTCCTATCTGCTCGACAGTTGGTGTGAGCAGCAGGGCAGCAAGGGCCACAGACTGGCTCTGTGATCCAGACACCCAGGCACCTCTGCCAGACGTGGACTTTTCCTCTGAAGTCACTTTGTCTCTTTTTAAGCTGACCTCACATCTCTCTCCTGTACTTCAGACTTTCTTGCTTTCTCTCTTCTTGTTTCCAGAGATGGTGCTACGCTCATTAATGTTGTTCCTTCGGAAGTGGCTTTTAAAGCTGTTGCAGTCTGCCTCCAGGGCAGGGTTATGAAAGGATTCTTTTTATGAGTAATGCATCCCCAGAATGAAGCAAGATGCCTTGTCCCTGTACTGATAAAGGAGTACAGAGGGGCCTTCATCTGAGGCTGGCCAGGGGATGCTCCACTGATTTCTGTGGCCCAGTGTGAGCCAGTAGATCATTCCTCTGGAAAAGCAGATGTGTGGAAAGCTGGAGGATCCCCAAGCAGGATGTTATCTGCATCCAGGCTGCTGTCCTTCAGGCTGTGCCCATTGCTGCCTGGCTGTGCGATGACATGGGGCTGTGTTCCCTTGCCGCTGTGATGGTAGCTGAGCCCTGTGTGCTTGTGGGCTCCTTGTGGGAGGCGAGTGAGTCACTGCTGGAAGTGGCCTCCTCTATGCAAAGACTCTGTGAGTTATAAAGGGACCAGAGGCATCTCCCAGCATGGGAAGTGGAGCAGCACAAGGGTGCACTCTACTGATTTCAGCTTTTCAGGCTGGAGGAGCTCATCTGCTCCTGAACTGCAGAGGCTAATAGGAGTTGTGCTTGCTAGAAGGCAAGTTTTAAACCATGAGGTTACATGCTACCTGCACAAAACCCAGTGAGTGGCAAGGTAAAGGGATTACATACAGCTTAATCTGGAGCTCTGGCTCTGTGAGCAATTAAACTCTGATGATTCCACAATGATGGAAGTTCATGCTGAAAGGATTGCATTCCTCATGCTGCCATTTTCCTTTATGTCGGTGAAAAGGAATATGAATGTTAACCGCAGTGGAAGCCAGCCTCAGTGGAGATTTGCTATGTGAGAAGGCAGCAAAGTCATCTTCTGACAAAACCACTGCTGAAGGGAACCTGTTGGAGGTCCCTGGGAGAAGGAAGGGCTGCTCCAGGGTGCTGGGATAAGCCCCATATTAGCTGCTAAACCATTGGTCCTGTGTCTCTGGGAGGGAACTCAGTTGTGATACTTGTGATTTGGGTGCTCAGGAGCCACGTGGATCCACAGCTGCCTCAATCTGATCCACCATGCCACTCTCCTGTGCCTCAGTACCTCCATCTGTAAAATGGGGATACACAGATTTACACAGATGTATTATGTAGAATGCCATAGCATCTGATTGGAATGCACTTCTTGAAAACCTATCTTTCCTTTTGAAAAGAAGGTTAAATTAAATACATTTTCTACCAAAACCTGTTAAAGCATGATTTCTGCCTCATACTTGCAGAATCATTTTTGAATGTTGACTTACAAAGAGCTTGAAATGACCTTGCTGTTGAAACTGAAGCTATTTATATGATGAGCATCATCTTGCCCCCTCAGATGCTGCTGTTGTGGGTTCCTGGGTGCTTTACGTGCTCAGGCCAAGAACCAGTGTGTGCCTTGAAATGTTTACAGACAATAGGCAAAGCAGGAATTATCCCTCTCATCTCATCATGAGGAGCTGAAAGACAGAGGCGAAGGTAATTTTCTGGGGAGCTCAACTTCTGTACTGGGGCCAGGGAAGGCACTGACTTGTGTGTGACTCAGTCCAGTATTTTAAAGAAAAAATAAAACATCGTTTATATCTAGGGAGAGAGCGGCTGCTTAATCTGACCGTGGGAAACATGACATGTAACTGTTTCAGTGAGACTGGGGAAGCTGGGAAAAGCTCCTGCCAGATCGAGGGCATCCTGGGGACACCTTTGCCAGTGTCTGTTTACCTGCACTCTGTAATTGCTCAAGCTGTTTGCTACACAAGGAGTTGAGAAAGTGACAGAGGCAAACAGGACACCAAATTTTCTGCGGAAAGTTAACTTTTCCAATTGCAGTTGAAAGCTTGGTTCTTTTGACCTAATTTCCCACTCCAAGGGTTAACTGCTCTCTGTGGTACTGCAGGCCCTCCAGTGAGTGCAGCCAGACAATGCCATTTAAGTGAATGTTCCTAGCCTACAGAAGTCCTGGAGATAGCTCCATCTTGCTCACAGTAGGTGTTACATTAGCTGCTCAAACCATATTCCAGTAAATTAGAGCTGGGCTGATTTAGACAATCACTGGGTCATTCTTTCCTCCAATTCCCAGTCTCACACAGAGATAACAGCAGCTGGGGGAAAGCAGGGAGGTGGACGAATAGCAGTTTGCTTGCTTATTAGGGGTTAGATGCAGTCTTGAGTCTGTGATTTGCAGAACACGACTGATGCCAGCAACAAAAGCCTCAAAGTTAAATGATGCAGTATTTGTTTCAGGTCTAATAAAGCCACTTAAACAAACGCCAGGCACTTTCTTCCTCAGAGGCGAGTCAATGCATTAAAATGCCTTTATAAAGCAGAATGAAACCTATGGTGAGCAGGAATTCAGAGGTGAAAGCTGGTTAGTCCACGGCTGGTCTGAGGTACGCAGGCGAAAGTGTGGCCAGAGCCCCAGACTAAGGTGTCAGGCCCTGTAGTAGTGGTGTGTGTGGGGTGACTCCATATGTTTGTATTCTTCTTCACACCCTCTAGCTATTTTAAACCCTCTGCAGCATTTGTGTGCATCACCTAGTGCCAGAGGAACCCGATTTTCTGTTTGGCCTGTGAATGCAACAGTAAAATGCTGTTATTGGAGGGATGTGACCTGCTCTTGTCGGCTATTGAGTAAGCCAGAGCTTGCAACCCTTCTGAAGCCCTTTGACGTGATTTGGTTTTCTCTTCAGTCAGAAATGTGTGCTATGTTCTCTAGGAACTGAGTAAACTGATATCAGAGAAATGTTGTACAGAGGAGTTCTCCAGGTGTTTGGAGACCTTTTTTGGCCCAGTTTAAGCCTCCAGTCCAACAAAATATTAAGTGCTTAAATATAAGAATCCGCCTTAGGGTCTGTGACTGAACAGATTGCTTGAAGCTGAGCTGCCACAGTGCCTTGCAGAATATGGAGAGGGGCTGACGCTGCTCCCCAAGGCAGCCAAGCCATGACCTCTTTTTCTCACATTAAAATGTCCCTGGCAGTGTCAAAATGCAGCACAAATGCTCCAAAAAGCAGTGACTGCAGGTGTGCAACAGTTTCAAGGGATTAAGAAGTGGGAGGAAGCAGCAGAAGACAGGAGCCAAGGTGATGTGTAAGTGCCTGTAATTTAAAGGGGAAAAGGCTGTTTGTTTAGCTCTGGAGGATCGGTTGCTGCTTACCTTGATGTTTTCAGCTCTGGTGTGAAATACTGTATTTCTGAAGGTGTGTCCAAGGCAGGGAGCTACTCTAATCTTCAGCATACAAATAGAAGGGGCACCATGGAGAGAGAATTATTTCTCTCTATTTCCATTGCTCTCTTTAAAACTCACTGTAATGATGTTGCTATGACCCAGGCCTCTACAATATGTGCCTCAGGTAACGCAGATTGATATATAAATACCTGAGTTTATTACACTTGAAAGACCTTTTGAAAACTCAGGGGGAAAGAAAAATTGTGGGATATAATCTGCCATCTCCAAGGGTGAAAATTAGCCCATGGGTAGTGCTAAATGATACAGCGGCATTTGGATGCTAAAGGAAGAGAGCATCATTTATGAAGTGGGTCAGCTCTGTCCTGGAGAGATGACGGAGGTGAACTAAGGCTCCACTCTAAAGCACCAGTTCTCGAGGTGTCACCCTCTTGGGATGACACAGGGTCTCCTAAAATCCTGGTGATGTTTGTGTAGTCCTGGGCTGGGCTGCAGCCCCCTTTGCTCTGATGTTGAGTGCTGGGTGAGATCAGACTAATGTGAACATGAGCCTTTGGGAGCAGGGAATGAAAGAGCAATAGGGACTGTGTATCAGCAGGCACAGAATCAGATTAAGGTTTTACTGGGAATAATATAGAAACCCCTCACCTCCCTACCTACCTGTGCCCTGGGCATTTTGAGATGTTCAGGGTAAAGACTGCAGCTTTCTTCCTGTTGCCCTATGCTGTTCTACAGAAAACATTTGATGCAATGAATGTGACTGTTCTCTTTAGCTGCCAGTTCTGATGGTCATCTCAGTTTAGTCTGATAGATTTTTATCATATGCTAAATTAAGTTATATCCATGAGTATAAAGGCACTTGCTACAACCTAGTTGTAAAGTTCTGGAGGAATTACTTTTTGAGTAATGTTTTAAACTGATAAACATGGTCATGTGGTTTGCTCTTGGGCACCAACACTCATCCTGGGGTCTGGCTGGGTCAGGCCTCCTTCTCTGTTGTTCTTCAACTTGCATGGCTGCTCATGTGCATGTAAAATCCTCCTGTTTTGAGCTGGTAGCATTTCATACTCTGCTTGTTTTAGCATAGTAGAGACCTGAGGTCCAGGCCATGGAGGACAAACAGCTGTTGCTTTCAGTGCTCCTGTGAAATCGGGACCTCTGACCTGTGAGTCACCGCAGCTACAGCAGTTACACAGTGGAAGACCTCATTGCTTGGGGCTTTGCACAGATGTGGACCTCTGAGCATGGATGGACCTACAGCAGCAACAGCTCCCTCTGTGCTGGTAGCTGAGCTCTGCTAACCCCCGTGAAGTGCTTTGCTAATGGAAACAGAGACTTCCAGGTCTTGGCATGGTCACAGGGGGATTCTTGGTGGCACAGCAGCATCAATTAGGGACCAGATCTTTTAGCAGAAGTTGGAAGCACAGTTGTAGCCAGAACTGCATTAACTGATAAAAAAGTGCTTCTTAACATACTACATAATTACTGTGAAACTCATTGCCACAGGAAGCCATTGAGGCCAGGCATTTAGCAAGAGTCACCAAAGGGGTGGGCACTGCTACAGGTAGTAAAAATATGTTGGCTGATAATGGTAAATTTTGCTGCAGGTTTATTACACCACACATTTAAACCAGTTTTTTCCTGGTAGAGTCCAAGATGGTATTTAATGTGAAAAGAAGGGAAGCAGACAAACCTTGGATCTGATGCAGTTTGGCAGCCCCTCCAAGGGCAAAGTGTTTAACCAGGACATGATCCTCATGCCTTTAACTGGCGCAGTGTCACAGCCCTGTCCCTGCGCCTCTCCGCTCTGTGACAAAGAAATCTGCATAGTTTGTGAACAATAAAAGTGGGAGTACAAAGGTGAAACCAGTTTTCTTCCCCCTGAAGAGGAATACATTTCCCAGATCATTACATTTTTGGTTCATGCGCTGAGAGTTTCTCTCCCTGGGAAGTTTTTACAGTAGATTGAATCTGATCATTGAAAAACTCATCTGGAAAACAGGTTAGATGCAAGTATGAAATGCCTCCCTCCCTCCCTGCTTTCCCCTTCTTTCCTCTGCATCCACAGTGAAAAAGTTGATGGTAGATTTAGCAGGTTTTAATTATCATTTACTGCCTAGGTGAAGTCTCAGGCCTCTCTTTCTGGTTAATCTCCAAAGAATGGGTCTTAACTTCTCATTATCTGCTTGAGGTGAGTGGGTGGTCCAGGCACACATTTTCAAAAAAAAAGTTGTGTTTTTCTCTGATGCCTCTTGAGTTTCCAGTTTAGTGTCGGAGGAATGATGAACCTCCTTTTAGTAGCT
>NW_010184612.1:4556-18222 GCF_000695765.1 Mesitornis unicolor | reverse complement strand
TTCCTGCTTCGGTTATGGATTCAGAATTTGGATTTATGTGCTCCTTCCTCGGTGCTTATCTTTCAAGAGTGTAAAATATCTCTAGAGATTTGGTTTCCCATGCGGGAATGCAACAGTGCAGTAACGCTAGTGCAACAGGAGAGTTACTGGTGGGAGGAAAGAGGAACTATGCACTCTGAGCTCTCAGCTTTCAGCCCAAGGTTTGCAATTGCAGAAACTATTTTCTCCTGTGCAGATGCTTCCAGGTACAACAAGGGCTGCATTTCATCACTGACCTTTTGTCCCCATGCTCCTGAAAAGTGCAGACAGCAAGTAGCAATGATGGTAGCAGTGCTGCCTGGCCAGCTTCCTGTTAGGAAGTGGGATGAGATCGCAGTCTTGTTTCACCTTTTGAGTCTTACCAACCTGGACTGGGTCTGGATCCAAAGTGGAAGAAGGCTCTGCTCTGTTTTACCAGAAGGCTCTGCTGTATTTGCCCTCATCAGTGGGCAGTCTTCATATTAGTATACTCAGTAACAGATATGCCTGTATGATAACAGCATTTTAGATAAAGACTCTAACTCATACTTAAAACAGAGGCTGTAACCTGGGTATTCACTGACTCCAAGAGGTTCCTGCACATGTTGAGCTGATCCTGTCCATTACAGGAACTTGATCTGATCACAGGCACATATTGCAAAATGCCAAGACAATGGACTTGATGCTGATAGTGTCTGTACTGGGTGCACCCTTATGTGATGAGCTGGATGGTCCACAGCTGGGGATTGCTTTAGTTGTCAGTGTGTGCAATGTGGTGAGCAGAAATGAATGTGTGAACAAGAGTTTAGCCCTTCTGGCCAGGAGGGGACCGTGCGAAGGCTGGGAGTAGGAGAAATGGGTGTTTCAGCTAAATGTAGATATTATTCCTGTGAGTATTAGACAAAACTTTTCCTTGCCTGGCTTGAACATGCTGATGTAGGCTCCTAGCAGCCAAATTCAATGGTCCAGCTTTGTAGGGGTCTGCACTGTATAGTGTATGGGTGTGTAGGAGGCTGTCCCTGCTCAAAGGATGCAGTGGGGCAAGGATGAGGCTTCAACGGCCAAGCACCAGGGAGGGAGTTAAGTGAGGCCTTGCAGGAAGCTGTTGAGAGCTGCTTGCACACAAAGCTGTGCCCAGCCTGCACTGAAAAGCTCTGTGAGTGCGGGAGGGTGGTCAGAAGAAACATGTGAAAGCTGCCCTGTCAGTGCCTGCTTTTATTCCCTGCACCGCAAACACTTGTTCTGGTTACAAATGGAGCCATGAAGAATTTATTTCCTTTGCTGTTTCTGGGTTCTGTACTCCCCTGCCTAAGTTTTAGAGCACAGAAGGTTATCAGTCTTGCTTTGTGTTTTGCTGTCCATCTCCTTCCTGTGCTCTTTTTCTTTCCCTCCTACAGCAGAGCCATTTAGGCATCCATAAAACTCCAATAAAATTGTTCTCTCCCCCATACCTTTGCAAGAGCAGAAAAATGTCTGCTTCACTTCACAGACATCTTGATGTGGGGGGAACGCACTTTATATTAAAAAAATGAACAGTGAGTAAAATAACAAGCACAGAGAAAAAGGGCAGCTTTCACAGGGCTGATGTACTCCCACCAGCTCACCTTCAGAGCAATTATGCTGTGTAAATCTCCCTTTTGCAGCAAGAGCCAAGGAGAGCCAAAAACAGCTCAAGTCATTTCGGCTTGTGTCCTGCATGGGGAAGTAGCGTTAGTATTAACGCAGCCTGGCTGTGGGCCAGACGCCTGTGCATGGAAACATATTTAAACCACTGAATAAGCAGGGTATAAACAAGAATTCTCAAAGTTTGGTGTTTTTTGCAACTCCAGGCAATACAAGTTAAAGTCTACAGTTATTAAGTTCCCATCTGGTGGCTTCTTTATGAAGGAATGATATTTGCATGTTTCCAGCAGAGAAAAGCTGTTTTTAGCTCAGATAAAATGGAACATTTTGCGACGGCATGGGAAATAACAGATGATGCTGATTTTAGCAACTGGGGTTGTAGGTTTCACCAGCTGCCCTTTAAAAAAAAAATCTTTATCTTTAAGTAAAGGGAGCCAATGTTTTTCCTAGTTACCCTTAACACCCATTGACTTGGAAGACTTCGGTTAGAGTAAATGGTGGCATCTTGCAGAGAAGGGAAACAGCCCATCGGGTCATCTTTTGGATATATTGGCCTTCAGTGCATTCTTTTCTTTTTTTTGCCTTTTAATCTCAGCAACGTGCAGTGCTGGTGTAGTTGTAGGTTACCAAAATGTGAAAGGGCCTGATTTTTAATTTTTTCTTGTTAGAGCGGTTAGCAGGAAGGATTCGCAGCCACCGCACTGCGTTGCTGCTGTGGGGATTGTTAATATTCCAAAACACACGAGGCAGGAGCCACATGGATTAACCTAGGAGGAAGCCAGTGCTTGGCTTGTTTTGAAATCTCCTCTTCCACCACTGCAAACTGAATGTGGTTCAGGAACCAGACACAGCTTTCTAAACCAGCCTGCTCAGGCAGGCACTGCCAGCTTAGAGCCTTGAAAACCATAAATACAGCTTGGGCAGCAACTGCACCACAGCACTGCTCAGACACAAGCGCCTTCCCACCCACACAGCTGCTCTGCTGTCACCGCCAAGAGCGAGGGGGAAAGCAACACCTCTGCGGAGCTGCAGCTTTGGGACCATCGCAGAGGCTGTCCCGAGGCGCAAACCAGTGCCAGCGTCATCCACCCCAGCCGTCAGCTCAGCAAATGCAGTGTAATTCAGGGGCATGGAGTTATGCACACAGGCAGTGAAGCGTGTTAGCTGCATGTTAGCTTCAGCAACGGACACAGCTATATCTGCACAAGTGCTTAGGACACACATGTCCTAATCCTGTCCTGCACACCCCATTTGAAGCATCGTCGCCTAGGCCTAACCTCTGCAGTATTGCACTATGCTGCATACCTCTTTGTAAGAGTAGCATTTTTTTTTATAGTAACTTGTTATTTGGAGCCCTCTGATAGTGGAGTGTTTTAGGAGAAGGCAGGTCTTCCCAAATCTTCACTTGCCTGCCTCTAAGTCGCAGGTGTTGCTAGGTTTGAATAGTGATGCTGTAGTGGGATTTGGAGGAAGATTTGCCTTTGCCATGTTCCTGCTCTCCTCTTTTGTGCAAAGGAAAGGCACAGCTCATTGTGGGTTTGAGGCTTGACAGTGATGGTAGTGTCCAAAAGAAGTCATGCTTGGAAATTCCTACTGCTTCTTTCTGTTGCTCCTGTCCTAAAAATAAGGTCAGATCCTTCTTCTGGCACTGAGAAGCCTTGGACTAGCTCTGTGTGGTGTATAGGCTCCATCTTTCTCCAGGACCTTCCTGTGCAGCTGGGGATTAGCTCAGCTGGGGGAACCTGGTCCTGGAGTGATGCTGCAGTTCAGGGCTGCCAAATACATGCATGACCGCAAGGGCAAAAGGAGTCAGTTCTCTCCTGTGTGCTACTGAAGACAGTTTGGTTCAACTTTTCTCCTTCTTGCCCCACCCCAAGGTTTCCTCTTCGCGAATAAACACGTGAAGCAACAAGTCTGTGGTTCTGAATGGCCTGGGGGCTGCTCTTTCCAGAGATAGGAATACTGGGCCAGCATTTGAGAGCTCAGCAGGTATGTGTGATCTGGATCCTGCAGGTTGCCTCCTTCCGGGTCCTGGCAATGGAGAGTCCTGAGCCACTGAGGTTATTTCACTTTTAACTACAGCCCAGCAGATCCCACACTTTGCTCGGGGCTGGCTGGGCTGCTCTGCAGATGATCTTGCGATGTTATGACAGTCCAGAGAGTCATTATTCCGAGCGCTTGCCAATCACCAGACTGCTGCCAGTCTGTGTCAAATGAAGCATCGCAGGCCCTGTCACATTAAATCCAGCAGCTCTTTCATTTAGAGCAGAGCAGTTTGTTTATTTGTGTTCCGTCCCCTCCTTTTGGGATGCCACACTCAATCATCTCAGGGGTTTGGTCTGCCTGTGCAGAGCCTGTAACCGCAGCAAAGCTCAGTGCCCCTTAAAGGGTCCCTCATTCTCAGGCAAGCGATGCTGTTGAGTATTTTATCGTGGTTTTGTTTTGGAAAGAGATGAGTGTAAATAAAGAGGAAGGCATGAAATACTGGTAGGGCTGAGAGCATAGTTCCAGATCGGTCCTCGTCAGTCATTCACACGAGTTCAAGGGCAAAGTATCTCAGCCTGATGAATCGCACAGCTGCTGTGCTCAGTTGTAAATGAGAATAAAAGATGCAGCGTGGTGTCACATCTGTTTCCACCAGCCAAGGTTATGCAGCACTTCTGTGCCTCAGTTTCTCTGCCTTGTAAACAGGAGGGGTGTGGAGTAGCCCAGTTTCTAGGAAGGGGCAGATTAAGCTGAGTGGACTGCTGCAACTACATACAGGGATGGAAATGAGAATGGTGGGGTTATGTGGCTTCAGGTGAGGGTACTGAGCTTGCTTGCTTGCTTTCCCCACAAGCATTAGGATACAGAGCTGAATATTTCCAAGGTGGTATTGTGAGTGAATGGCCAGTGCTCCTGCCCTCTGCCACTTCTCTGTGCCATGCCACCAAGCATGACAGTGCGGCAGCAGTGACGTGGAGGGAGTGGGAGCGCTCTCGAGCATAGGTTTCTCAGCTGTGCCACTGCTTGGGTAGAGGTGACTCCAAGAGGAGAATTGTCCAATTCACGCAGAGGCTGCAGGTGAGGGTGCAGAGAAATATCTACAGAATGGAGATAAAAGAAGGAAAGAATGATGATGAGGTGGCTGCAAACATGATTACAGGGAGAAGCCAGGATCCTGCATGCAATATTCCTCTTTCATCAGTTCAGATTTCCATGTCCCTGCAGGAAAGCCTCTTGAATAGTCTCTCCATGTAAAAGATGTGAAGGCTGGCCAGCTTCTGTTGCTGCCTTAGCTTGGGAGAGCAGGGGGAAAAAAAAGACATTTATTTTTTCATTTATAATGCATTTGCAGTAAGAGGTGGTTCATTACTTGCTTGGGTGTTTAATTTCCCTCCTGTAGGATTTGAATTCAGATGTTGTGATGGTTTTTTCCCTTTACAAGAATTAAAAGCAAATGCACTGTTAAAAGACAGAATTCCAGAGCTTCCGATCATTTGACAGAATGAAGTCTGCAAGCCAAATTAACAGAGTTCCTCATTTCTGTTGTCACTTTGCGTGCTGGCAGAATGCTCTTGAATTCAGCCCTGATCCGTTACAAAAAATATTTCCCTTACCTTTCTTGCAAGGGGCCCCCAAGCTGATTAAAAGTAAAAGAGGTTTTAACTGCGGTCTTTTTTTCCCCTTGAGGAGTGGTTTTTATCTGAGACTGCTTGTTTCACAAGAGTTTTTTTATGATTATTGTGCAAATTCATGGGGAGAGTTTCCCTATGGGTGGAGATCCCTTCAAGGAAGAAGGATGCCTATTGCTTTTAAGGAGTATCTTTCAACAAAACCTTACACAAATCCCCGCTTGAGGTGTCACTTCCATACCAGTGTCTCTTTAAGAAAGCATAATGATAAATCTGGCTTCATTATCCAACATATCTAACAATCAGCCCAGTGACATCCTTTCCTTTCATTACAGGGAGCAGAGATTGACTCATTGGGTGACTCTGCTTTCAGTCGAAAATGCATACAGTAACTGGAAACCCAGGGAGAGACTGCAGTCTCCATGGAGACAGCACACTTACAACTTAATGTGATCAACAGATGCTGCAATAATCTTGAAAGATGGAGAAAATGTTTCAAACCGAGTGTTGTTTATGGTGGTTCAGTGGATGTTCAAATTTGCTCTGTTATGACTGGGCTCTGTGTAAACGCACACTCGTTTGAAAACACACAGACGTGTATTGAGGGAGAAAGCTCTTGTGTGGATACAGCAGTGAGGAAGTGGGCCACCGCTTCTCTGTTCTCAGCATCTGCCCTTGGGGAGGTTACCTTAGCTTTCTCTTCTAGCCCAGTTTCTCAGTAAAATGGGGCAGTACCAGGCATCCAGTTAATGGCTGCAGCATCTCTTATGCTCTGGGGTGGATGGTGGTAATGAGATGAAACTAGGAGGATTCTGATGAATGAGTCTATAATCTCGGTGAATTGAATAGGGATCTCCCTCTGTGCTGTATGACCTAATGTTGTAGCTGACGTCAAGATTTCCAGAGCAGATTTATACTCCTGCTTCATTTTCCTGTGAAACCTCTAATGAGTGATCATTTCCCACTGAATCTTACAAGCTGTTGTAAAGGAATGACCTGTTTTCTGCCTTCTCTGCTCTGATACTGGTGTAGTCCCTATTACTGTCACATCTGCACCTCTTGCATCAGTCCCAGGGGTAGGGAGATGCAGTCCTTCTCAAACAGAAAGAAGGGCACACAGATATTAGTCTCACATCTGAAAAATTCCTGGAGCTTAACTATTGGAAAGGATGTTCCAGATGCAAGGGCTGGCTCAGCCTTCATTTCACTGATTGCTGGGAAGGTTTAAATTCATGCTGTACTTGATTCTTATTCTTTGCCTAAGCATCCTCTGCTGGCCACTCTTGGAGATAGGCTGCTTGGCTGGTGGGACACTTGCTCTGAATTCCTGTTTTGCTCTTAAAACTCTAGTGGCTGTGGAGGGATTTTTGTGCTTTCCCTTGTTCATTGTTTTTTTTCATGAGGGAAGATTAATCTCTGATAATACAGTGGCATTTAGAGCTGTGCTGGATGCTTTACAGACACAGGGGCAGATGCTATTACCAGCTCAGAAGCTGTGAGAGCAGTCTATAGAGGGAAGATAACCCAGACCAGTTTTACAGGGCTACCGGGCTGTGGCAGGACTGTCCCCAGAAGCCAAGGAGGCTGGTCCCGGTGTCTGTCCATACCTCTGCTGCCCCAGCTCACAGATCTCTGTCTTTCCTGATGTGCTCAGCAAGGTGATGTGAGTTTTCTGGCACTGGGGAGCACTCGCACAGTCCCTTCTGCTGGCAGAGTCGTGTAGCTGAAACTCTCTGCAGATGGGCAGCAGTTGGTGACTTCATCTACACAGCTACATTGAGGAGAAGGCATCTTTCCAGTCGGGAAATCACCTACAGAGCCTTCAGCAGAGCAGGATGAAGCCCAACCTCTCAGCTGCCGTTCTTTCCTCCCACCCGCCGTTCTTTCCTCCCACCCAGGGCCAACCTTCCTTGCTTGCAAGGCCCTTACTCAACCAGGCTGGACCCTTGTCCCTGATAAAATGTGCTCAGTATTGAGAAGTCTCCCCTCCCACACACCCAGAGGTTGAGTTTCCATGCAGAAACCATCTCGTGATGCTTTCTGAGCATCCACCCTTGGAGACATCCTCACCCATGAAGTTTAAGTCAATGGAGCCCCCAACCAGCAGCTGGTTTCCATGTTGCTGTACATGTACAAGCAGGGAACTGTAACCCATAGCGCACCCATAAATACCAGCAAGGACTATTGATCAGGGTCTGTCTCCAGATCATGACAGGAATGCATCTCCTTTCAAAAAGGACAAGATATCTAATTCAATGAAAGGAATTCCTTGGTGAAGTCCCAGATGGGCCCATAAGATCAGGCTGATTATTTTTTGAAGCCTTGGCTGCTCTGAATAAGGCTGAAAATTGAATTAGCTCAGAGAGAGACAGCACTGGCCAATCACTCAGGGAAAGCTGAAGGACAGCTTATTGATTTTCATGTTTCAAAAAAAATTAAATGATATCCCTTTTTGTTATTTAAAGTGCTGCTTAAGCAATTTAGTAATGTGATGTTGAAGGCCCAGTTCCAGGCTCTGAATCGGGTGAAGGAGGGGGAGATATTTCCCTTGACAAGAGAGCTAGGTGGAAGAAAGATTTAGTGTAATTGCCTTCCCTTCCAAATAATTGATGATGCCAAAAGAATGGCTATATTTTGCCAGCTTCCTCTCCTACATACCATTTATTAAAGATATAGTAATTAATTATGTAAATAGTTGATTTATAATCAACAACACTGGTAGTTAATTGATTTTTTTGTACGTGTGTGAATTTATACGACAGGAAAATACAGCTAAGGTGATTATACTGTCCTGCCAGGCTGCAGCACCCTCAGGGAGAGGAGGTGGTGGTCCGGTGAGTCTCAGCAGATGGATTTTTGATACTTTCATTGGGAATTTAATCCTTCTCCATCCCTGGAATGAAACTGGTGTTTAAGGGATCTCATCTGTCCAGAACAGAGACTCCTTACTCCAAGGATGTGTGGAAAGAAAGCATCTTCAAGGCACTGCTATCTCTTTTAGTCAGAAATGAGCTCTGCTCAGCTGCTTCGGAAGGGGCTGGGTGGAGAGTGCCAGCCATTTCCCAACCCTCTGCAGTGCTGCTTGGATTAAACTGTAGTGCAGGATTTCTCTCCCCCTCTGCCCTACCCCTTCCCTTTGTATTGTTTCAGGCAAATCTTTCAGAAACAGCTCTTAATCAAATGAATGTGCAGTTATGAATAAAATATCTTCTCCTCCCTCTTCTCCCCTCCAACCTCGAATCTTGAACCTTTGCCCAAGCAGGAGAATGGAAATTGTTTCAAAATGCAAAGGGCTGTAAGGTGTAAGTTGTAAGGTGTAGCTGTAAGGTGCTGGTTTATGCTGTGCCCATGTTTCCAAGGACTCCATCTCATATGGGGAAGGGCTTGAGGGCATTTGGGTGGTCTTAAACCCTTCAGGATGGAGGGAGGAAAGATTTGGTGTGGGCTGAGTCTCCTTAAGCTTATCCAGATACTTTAAGGCTCTTTTCACCTCCAGTCCGACTGGTGTGTGCTTTTGTTGGCTGAGAGTGAAAATGCCCTTCTCTCCCAGTGCCTGCCAGTGTGGCAAAAAGCTCTGTGTCTCATTCTCCCTCTCCCATTTTCTGCAGTGCTGCTGGGTTTAGGATCAGCCACCTTGAGTTCACCCAAAGCCTCCTGTTACCTGTGCTGCCCAAGAGGCTCATGCAGTGGACCTGGCCTCTCCCTTGTGTGCCACAGCTGATTTGGGTACTTGGGGGCTGTGTAAATCTGTCCTGTGCTGCCTGAAGTTCCTTGACCTTCAACTAAGACCTGAGCTGCCTCCTCTCTGTGATGAGTCGACGCTATTAATTGGAAATCCAATTTTGGAGGATGGCCAGGCTAATGCTGAGCCAGCATTGCTTGGCTCTGCAGGCAGGATATAGGACATGCCTTGGTCTATCTATAGTCAGGGAAAGTCAGCTTGTTCTGTCCTATTGCAGGGGAAAGTGGGGTAAATTGGTCCCAGTTCCTACCTCACCAGTCTGACACCTCACATAGTTTTTACTTCTTCCTGTTCCTAGCTTGTTGCAAGATGAACTGCACAACAGAACTGCCAAGTAAAAGCCTTTTTTTGCCTGATCCCTGTCAGCACACGGGGTGAAATGGCATCAGTCCTCTGCAAGCAAGGCATCCCATTGAGGTCCCTCCAACACTGGTGGAGAGCAGTCAGTGAGTATCCTTCCACCCAAAACACTGACCTTAGGGCAGGTTCATTTGCCCTCAGAGGGGCTGATTGTGCCTCCCTTGCTTGCAGAGGGAGCCATGAATCAGAGCAGTGTTGTGAGCTGCTTGATGTGATGGCAAATGAGCTGCTGCTTGCAGTGCTCACTGCTCATGTGTGGCACATGAGATCATCACATTCCTGCATCCCAAATTGGGGATTCTTCAATGTATCCCCAAAAGAAAGAGTTGCAGAGCTGCCCTTCAGAGGAGTCTATTGTGTTACATCACCCAAGGGGTAAATAAGACATGCAGGCCTTGCTGAACAGCTTCTCCAATCCCAAAAGCCATGCTTAGCAGAGACCTCGCAGTCAGAAAAGCAGCTTTTATTGACACCTGAGTTGAAGGCTGATTGATGCAGTGTGTCAAACAGCAGAGAGCAGGATGTGAGCCACAGGACAACGCTTCTCTCTGCTGAGAGAGGGATCTGCTCTGGCCAGTGCTTTGGCTGCAATCTCCAAATGTATTTGTGATCCATCCAGTATTGCTGTTCTTGATCCCAAGGTTTAAACATTAAAAAAAAGGCAAAGGGCAGACTGCAGACTGTGATACAGATAGGAAGCAGACAATAGTGAGAAGGCAAAGATGGTCATGGAGGACAGGGCCGACTACCAGGCTGGTGACACAGACGTTCCCTGCTCCCTCACAGGGGATATTTCATGTAAATCCTCTGCTCTCCCTTTTTTCTGCTCAGGGATGCAGTTCCCATGGGTCTGCACATACTCCATGGTGTGGAGGGGTATGGAAATGCTGTGGTGGTCCAAAAGGCAGTGGTAGGACTGTCCCAGTGGTCAAGGCGCAGCACAGTCGTGTATCACAGCATCAGCAATCAGCGCTGAGATGGGAGAGCGGCTGACAAGGGCTGCGCTAAGCCAGAGCTGATCAATTCCAATCTGATTAATACCAACTGTTTATAAAGTGTGTCAGCCCCAAACGTGTATCCAATATTAATTAATCCTCTTGAACTGCCCTGGGAAGTAGGGAGGAAAGGAAATATTGTGTCTATTTTTAAAGAAAGGAAACAGTTAGGAGTAATTGATTAGGTGGTGCTTGGAGCTTGTGGGTTATTTCTGCTTCTCCATTCATCTTGGATATCTTTCCCAGTTTGGTGGGCACAGCCCAGCTTTTGAGTCTAGTATTGGGAGGGGGCGTGTCTGCACAGTTGGGCTCTGCTCCAGGAGGTGCAGCACGACTGATTCATTGCAAATCCCTACTGAATTGTTAAGGAATTCCCTGCTACTGGGTCTGCATTCAGAAAGGGGCTGTGTCCCTGGCCAACGGGCATGCCAGGCCACTGTGCATGCATTCAGGGCCACGCAGGAGCAAGAAGGCTGGTAAAACATGACCAAGATCTCTGCAATGATAAAGGAGCTCCAGACAGGCGTTGGGGCTGTCCCTTCACACACCAAAGCCAAGTACAACAGTTTGGAGGTGAGGGAATCAGCTCAGTTTGGTCTGAGCCTTTGAGAGAGTTATTGACAGAGTCCAAAAAGAGCCTCTCTGCTCCAAAAACTCTTGCCCTGTGCACAGCCCATCTGCTTCTTTCCAGGTGTCATTGTGTTATCTCCTATTTTTGTCACATCGCTGAGAAAGCAGCTGAAATTACAAAAACCTGGGCTGTTGTTTAAATTTCAATCAGGCTTTTGATTGATGCAGTAAAGCCGGTGGAAACCTTTGGTGCAGGCACATCTCTGTCTCTCTCATGCAGGGCATTGCACTGTGTGCACTGCCAGTTTTGAGGGTTCCTGGCAAAAAGCATCCAGACCCTGCAGGTGGGAGCAGTAAGTTTTTCAGCTGCTTTGGCTAAATGCATGTGAGCTTTCCCCAGGGTCCTCATTTTGTATCCGTGCAGCCCCAGACGGTGTCAAAACAGCACCTTAAACAGCCCAGTTGAAGGAATAGCTCTGGAGCTTGGGCCAGACCCTCTGCTGCTTGTGACAGCCCTGTGAATAAACAGTATTTTCCTTTCCATGCTGGGGAATCCAGAGCCTTTCACAAGCACTAGAATTTGCATTAAACACTTAAAACTCACATAAATAAACCTAGACAGCCAGATCTTGCAGGAGCCGAATGAAATCATAAAGCACTGGGTTTTAATTAGTCTCTCACCCTTGCTATATCAAATGATCATCATTGCTCATGTCAAACCGGTGCTTATTCTGGGATATAAAAAAAAAAATTCTGAGTCTGCTGACAGGGCTGAGGGATGTGGAGGTGGGGGAGGGAGATGAGCAGCCATAGGGCTCCGAATGGTTCCTGGGCTGGGGTTTCTCTGGCACAGGGCTTGCTTGGAGCTTTCTAGCGCAGATGGATTGTTTTGCCCTCCCTATTGCACGCAGATGCAATGGAGACACAGCAGAGGACTCCAGGAGTTGCACCCTTGGCTATCCCAACCTCACGTGTGCTCCTGAGGAGCAGAGCAGGGTCAGGGGCATCTCCGTGCCCAGGACAGACCTGGCCTGGCATTGATAATGGTGTGGCAGGTCCCAAGCAAGGGCAGCACAAGGTATTTAATGTCCCCAGCAGATGTTGGCAGCCACTCAGCATCCAACGGATGAAGCCTGTGGGGTTTTTCCCCCTTTCCCTTGACGCTGCCATCCATGCAAGCACAAGTGTGAGATACAGAGCTGTTGTTAAGGGTTATTAAAGAGCAAGTTTTTGTTTTTTGCTCTCCCCTTGATTGATGCCTTAATAGACCCAACCAGATGTGATAAAGGTCAAATTTAAATTTAATCCGTTTTGTTACTTTTTTTCTTTTAATTCCTGGATGATACATAAACACACCAGAGTGTTGGGAAGGTGCTGGCAGTGGGGGAGCCTGTGATAATTTTTTCTCTCAGCTTCTGTCCAAATCCTTTTAATGACAGGCTGCTGAGCTGTGGGGTTCCAGGGCTTTCCAGGAAATCCTGGGCATGGAAACCTTTTGATCAAGAAATTCCTATAAAAATAGAAAATTCAGAAAGAGTGCTGGAAAAATCCCCAGCTGGGAGATCCTTGGGAGCTTCTAGACTCAGGAATTCCTGGAAAGAACCAAAAAAATCCTTACAAATCTTCCACAGCACAGCATCAGATCTTGCCCTAAAATAGGTCTGAAAAAGAGCACGTTGCCAAAGATCTGTGCATCCTGCCCTCGACTCTGCAGCTGCCCCATGCTGCTTCTCTTCTGGGAGGTGGAAGGGGGTTGTTTCAAGAAAGACCTTGCAGAAATCCAGGTTCTTGGTGCTTGTAACCCCTTTTAAAAGTATTAGCTCTGATTTCTGCTTGGTAAAGAGAAGCCACAGTGTGGGAAGATGATGGTTTTTGGAAGTGCTGTGCAGTCCTTTGGTCACAGTGACAACTTCTGGGTTCAGAAATGTCGGTGAAACACTGGGGTGGGCAGGACTTGCAGCCAGGCTTTAGGTGAAGTGACGGTGTCTTAAACAGCAGCGCGATGCCCCAAAACACATCTCTGCCATCACTTCCTACCCGTAAAGCAAGCTCTGCTGCAGAACAGTGCTCTGTGCTACAATTGCGTGGCTGATGCAGCCTTTATACCTCTCATTTATTTGACGAGTTTGGCTGGTTTTCTTCAATGCTTACGTCTGGAGTCAAGTGAATGCATCAGCCTCAGCTTTCTCACTTATGCTGCTTCTTTTCCTAGTTTTTGCTTTATTGGCCATTCCCTTTGCTTCAGTGGGGGCAGAGATGGTTCACACTGGGTGTGGAACCTGAAGGAGGGAGGCAAGGACAGCCCCTGCCTCGCCAAGGGCAGCTGAAGGCAGGAGCAGCTCTCATTAGGCTCCCATTCCTGTTACGTTAGCTGATATTTAAACAAACACGTAATTGGTAAAATGCCTGCTCTCTGTGCCTTAATGCAAACAGCACTACAAGAGCAACAGCTTATTAGAGTTTGTTTGCGTTGAGGATATTTGCAGCAGGAGCCACCATGAGTCACGCTGCTGGAGGGGAGCATGCACCCTGCGGTGGAGGTGCCTCCAGAGGTTTGGAGAACTAGAGAGCAGCCTGGCTGTGGCCAGTGCAGGGTGCCCAGTGTCTTTGCTTGCCAGCAGTATTTCATTGCTCCCTGGCATAGTTTTGGCTCGGCCAGACCCCGCTGTCCCAGCCGACACATGGGCAGGGTACAAGGACTCATCCCAATAGGCACTCGCTGTGGCAATGCTGAGGGCCTCTGG
>NW_010184612.1:0-4525 GCF_000695765.1 Mesitornis unicolor | reverse complement strand
ATAGGCCGGCGGCCAAAGCCATGCTATTTACCCTCAGGCGAAAGACCAGTCTGTGGCCTGTTTATTTTCCTTTGCTGTATTTATTGCTGCAGCCAAAGTGCCCGTGCTGTGTGGGGAAGAGCTGCCAAGCGCAGACCAGCACTGGGTGGGTTGAGCTGTAGTGACTCAGGGCTAATCCACTGCATCTGCCTTGGCACAGAGATGATGAACTCAGCTCCTTCTCACCTCCACAGGGCCCAGCGATGGGGCTAAATGAACAGTATGGGTCTGGATTTAAGAACACGCTTGACTTTTACTTGGCTGTCAGTGTAGACACATCCTTAGCATTTCCGTTGCTGGGGGAAACAAACCCTTTGGCGTGTGCTTGCCTTCACACCCTGTGCGGATCCAGCTGTCTCTGCTTTCTCTCTGCTCGCAAACAGATGGCGGAGCGAGAGAGGAGATGCCTCAGGTGAGTCGGGCTGGGAGCCGCATGGAGACACAAGTGTGAAGAGACACATCCTTACGTTGTCAAAATATTGGGATGTCTCGTTAAACCGGAACAGAAGGGATTGCAAAAGCCACCGACTCCCCTGGTAACGGCTCACAGGCTGTGTGTGGGTCAGGAGCTGGGGAGGAGCATGCAACGGTGGGGGTTAGCACTGAGATACAGGTGCTGTAGATGGGCTGTGCGCTCCCAAGGCCACCTCGCGCTGCAAACAATAACAGGACCATTTAAATGCCATAAAGCTCATTTTATCAGGGAGATGGTTTGTACCGAAAGCGGTTGTTGCTCACGGTTCCTTTGATGGGTCTCGGCAGATAGCACCAATTATAAAATTATTAACAAACGAATGTGGTCCTTTGCTCCAATTAAATGATAAGAGACAAAGGAAAGGGGCAGATTTTTATCATTATCAGATTACAGGCCCATATTGTGCTGATAATAAAGCAGGCGCTTTCTGATACGTTACCTCCAATATGGCTCCTTAGATTATTGTTTGGCTGCAGAAGAAATAAAAAGAACTTTGCAAAAGCAGTAACAATGCTGGAAGTGTCTTTATCACAGGCCGTGCTAGGGAGCGTAACAAAAGGGACACAAAAATGACTCAGGCCGATGACAATGAGGAAAATGAGAACATCAGGAGCAGGGAGGGTGCCCACACAGTAGAGCACTGGGCCAGAACATCTTGAGTCTGTTAAAGAGATAAAGCCTTAAGAGGGAGTTGGTTTCAATCAGGGACACAGTCCTCTCCGCAGCCTCCGGAAAAGCGAAAAGAGCCACAGGAGGAGGAAGAAAGGAATATTAAAGACCTTCTGGGGTGGGAGGAGGGTTTCCCTCCTATTCTTTCTCCTCAAGAAAATCCTTTGGGTAGGATTTGGGATGTAGCTACAAATGTGCAGTCCCTCTTTTCCCGGCTGAAATCTGATGTTTCAAAGGTGATCAGATGTAATTAGGCAGCGTAGTACTAATTCAGCTGCCATGTGATATGTCAAAGGAGGGGAATGCCAACTGCATGGGAGGGGAGACAGAATGAGTTTCCCCTTCCTGACCCCAAAGCAGTCATACCTAGAAGCCTGAAAGCGGATTTTATTTTCCTCTCTGCAGGGGAGAGACAGCAGTTGAAAGAAAAGAGAGTCCTACTCTGTATTTGACTCTGTGCTTTGCTATGTGTTAGTTTGTTAGGCTGGTAAAATATGTAGAGGATGTGATTCCCTTCCTGTACTGGCATAAATCAGGAGTCACTCTAGCTGTGCTGATTTACACAAGCTGAGGGTTTGGCTTAACAAAATTATAACAGCATAAAGCTGGTGAGGAGGAAAGGTCAAGCCTGCCATATCTGTCTCAAAGCACGGTGATACCAGCCATGAAATTGCGATCGTGACTGATCAGGGAACCTCGTCATTAAGTGATTAATTATTATTAATTATTATTTATTACTGTAGCACCAGGGAGCCCTTGTCACATCTCTGTTAAGTTCCCTTGAACCTGGATCCACTCCAAGTTTTCTGAAGTCCTTGAGTTTGCAGAGCGGAGCTGCTGATCTCATAGGAACGGGTCCTGGGGCTCAGTACTGCTGGGACCCACAATTCCCAAAGGAAAAGGGCCATAATGTGTGTGTTGCTTGGTGGGTGGTCCTGGAAGGAGAGCTATAAAATAATAATGTCATGAACATGGTGAGCTAAAGTTAGACTTCTGCTTAACTCAGGGATTGTTCTTTGTGTGTATATGTGTGGCTGCAGGCTCGAGTGCTTCTAATTACCCATCCCTAATGATCAGATCACATTATCTCAGAGGACTAATTCCAGTGAATTTTGCTCTCGTTTTCACTGATGTAAATCACAACTCCTGTCCTGTCAGCAGAGCTGGGCTGGATTTACACCCAGTGTAACAGAGGTTGGGACGCATCTGCACTGAATTCCTGCCAGTTCTTTTCTGAGTCTGCCTGCAGAGACCCCAGAACAGTGACATTGGCTTTCCCAGGCATCACAGGGCCACTTGAAAGGGTAATTAATGTTATCTGTGTGCCAGACCAAGGAGGTAAAGGACTGTTTTCTTGCCCTGATGCAGCGCCAACATGTGCAGTTTTACAACCCCAGTCTGTTGGCTGCTGATTCTGCTTTCCTTCCCTGTTATTTACAACTCTGCACACAAAAAGGTCTATTTTATTTATTTGTATGTTTTTGCCTCCCGGGAAGTTCTTCAGCTGCGAGCTGAGTCAGCAGGTTCAACGGTGAGCCCCTATCCCTGCAAGTCATTGAAACCCCGTGATATTTCGCCTGATGGGAGAAAACTCTTTGCTTTCAGCGTGCCACATCACTCTGCTTCGCCTCCCATCCTTCCCTGCAAGCAGGAAGCAGCCCTCTTGAATATAATTTCTATTGAAAGCAAATGGTGTCTATGTCTGATTAGTTCTGGCTTGAGGCTGTATCAACAAGCTCGCTGTTGGTCCTGCGTTTGCAGCCTGGAATATTTTAGGGCACTTGAGTCTGACAGATTCATGTTTATTACATTAAACCATTTTATCATTGACTCGCCAAAGTGTTATTCTCCCAGCTGGAAAGAGGCAGTGAAGGAAAAAAAAAAAGCAGCTATACCACTGGCCCAAGTGCTGAGAAAAAGGCCAAACCCTGCTGTTTTCTTCTAGACAGAGCCTCAGAAAGCCGAAGTCTGCTCTTCTTCGGGGCCTGGTCCTGCCTGTGCTGTGGTAAGAGAAGGGCCAGGCTGTTACATTCTGTTTCAGCAGGAGGGACCCCTCTGAAATCAGTGGAATTAGACTGGGACACAGCACTGGGTAAGTGACACTCAAACCAGGCAGGTTCTGGTCTGCTGTGTGGGCCAGGGGCTCTGCTAGGCTCCCCCCGAGCATGTCCCTGTCCCCATATAACAGAGATCAGACCCCTCCTCCCCCTCCAGGAGCTGCAGCCGTTTCATAGCACTAACATCAGCAAAACTTGTCTGTGTCAGCAAATAAGACTCACAAGACAAAGAGGGAGCTGTGAGGGGAAGTACCTTTGCTTTTATTTTACTCTTTTGCTAAGCCATTTCTGTAACTGCAACTGTACAAACACAGTAAGTCACCTTTCTCCCCTAAAAGTCCAGGGCCTCAAGATACACAGGATTCTGTTCATGTTTCCTCTCTGGGGACAGGGTTTCCATTACTCCAGGGCCCCTCTGCTTCACTCTGGCAGCTTACAAGGGTCTTGAAAGTGCTGGAAATTGTCCCCCGCCAGCTTCCCTCGCTCAGGAGAGCTCCACACTCACAGAGGGCTGGTGCAAGGCCTCAGTCTGCCATGGGAGCCTCTGCTCTGTGGGGAATCTCAAGGGGAAGAGCTGTGGTCCCTTTCAAAACAGAGGTATACATTTCAAAACATCCTGTGGAAGGGAAAATACCAGCACCAACCAGAAAAATGATTTGAAGCAATCAGACTGTTCCATTTAAAACCAATTGGATTCTGGCAGCCTCCTCTATTATTTTTCTTTCTTATTTAACATCTCAAAGTCTCCAAGGAATTTTCTGGTACATTTGCTCTGCTTCACCACCAGTCTCCACAGAGTGACTATAACAGGCAATGTGTGGCCTGACACTTGACTTTGTAATTCTGATAGAATAATCTGAATAATACTTAATATTTCCCAGAAGTAACTTCTATCTAGGACTCCTACAGGTGTTTTACCAGTGTTATTGGCAGCTGCACACTGTCTCAGCAAGAGGGACCAAGGAATAGTGCTGAAGGTAATCAGAAGTGAGCTGAAATTGAAGAATTTTAACCTAAACTACTTGTTCGGGCCTTCCTTGTCAACAGAGGTGAGAGATACAAACTCCCAGAGTACGAGTGTCCTGCATCATGGGGGTGAATAGTGGTTTGGAGACCAGAGAGCGAGTGGATGCCTGGCATTGGTTAGGGCAAAAGGTTGATGCTACTTATCCAGAGTGATTTTTATGTGGGGTTCTTGGAAACTGTGTCTTTACCCTCATTTTGTCGATGCAAGGTAGACACGTGCCAGGCAGTGGGTTGAGGAGCGGCACACCAGGCTTCCCCC
>NW_010184611.1:4678-9426 GCF_000695765.1 Mesitornis unicolor | reverse complement strand
TTATTTCCATTTTTCCATTTTTCATCTATATTTATTTTTCTATCTATTTTAATGTTTGTATTTCTTTTTCATTTCTTTATATTTCTTTTTGTATTCATTTTACTTGTTGTATTTTTATTTATTCATTCATTTTTGTATTGTTTTTAAGGTTTCAATTTTTAAATATATATTTTTAATTACTTTTTCTCCTCGGCAACCTGCCCATGGAGGTTCAAGCAAGAGCTCCACCCACACCAGCTCCCACACTGCTCCTCAGCCCATCAACACTTGACCGAGCTCTGGTTAACGACCCCCCTGCAGTTCTTGCTGTTGCTCCTTCCCTTCAATAAGGGAGGAATTAAACCTGGGCATCCCAACACCACAAACCTCACCACCATTTACACTTGGGCTTCTTCCTGGAAACTGCTGCAGATTTCTTCCAGACTCCTTCAGCGAGACAAAAAATCCCCTTTATGCCATGCAGACCCTTTAGAGAGAAGGGGTCAGCATTCCTGTTTATAAATATTTCAAGGGTGAGTGTCACGAGGATGGAGCCAGGCTCTTCTCGGTGACAAACAATGATAGGACAAGGGGTAACGGACACAAACTGGAACACAGGAGGTTCCACTGAAATTGGAGAAGAAACTTCTTCTCAGTGAGGGTGACAGAGCCCTGGCCCAGGCTGCCCAGAGAGGTTGTGGAGTCTCCTTCTCTGCAGACATTCAAAACCCGCCTGGACGCCTTCCTGTGTAACCTCATCTGGGTGTTCCTGCTCCGGCAGGGGGATTGGACTGGGTGAGCTTTGGAGGTCCCTTCCAATCCCTAACGTTCTGTGATTCTGTGATTCTGTAAAGAAAACAACCCCAAAGATGTGTGCAACCCCTCTGCAGCCCCTGCAGAGCAGCACAGAAACCCGTTCACTGGGGCAGCAAGGAGAGGGGCACCCCGGCCGTGACCTACATTGCGGTGTCTTTGCTACTCATCCAATTAGCCAACTGCTGCTCAAGGTTTTAACCAGAAAGGAGGTCAAGAAGGAGCGGACAACCCCACGTTACTGCAAACCGAGTGCTGTTAGTGCCAGGGCGCCAGGGCTGGGACTGCAGCACGTCACATCAATTTAAACCATATTCAAACAGCAACGGGATGAGGTGAGATCCAAAAAGTCACCTCCAGGACCTGGTCAGGAAACTGCACGATTCGGAGTTCGATGTGAACCTGGAGGAGGACACCAGGGTGTCCACAGCAGCTCCACGGGTGTTCATTTCTGTTAAAACACGGCACTGAAGGAGTGAGGCAGAACAGGGACAGGGGGCTGAAGTTGTACACTGCAACTCAGAGACGTGAGCCAAAACTGTCCGAATTTGTGACCATTTCACTTCGAGGACGCAGCTGAAGCTGAAGCACTGCTTCAAATAAACCATTGCTGGGTTTGTGAAAAACTCACCCAACCAAAAGACAACGGGACCACTCTGCAGAGTACCCCGTGCTGCCAAAACTCCCACCCAAACGCTCCGTAAGCTCAGCTTTAAGTGGAGAGCCAACAGCTTGGAAGAGCCTCGACAGGATTATACCAACCTCAAAGACCGGGAAAAGTTTGATGTCTAGGAGAGATTTTTGTGGGGAAAACCCAGAATTAAAAAAATCCCTACAGCACAACTCAGAGCTGCTGGGCTTGGAGCTTACAGCCCTGAATTTAGGAGTGGAAAATGAAGTGCAACACTACGAAGTTGTCGGCTCTGCACATGCACACTTCTTCTGAGTATAAAGAGTCTCGAGCTCCCAATAAGTATTTGTGGAAACAAGATTAACATTCGAGTTTAAACGCTATGGCAGTCAGTGAAAGGAGGGCATGGGGCAGCAGCGAGGAGGTGCAGCTCATTGGGGCCCAGTGAGGAAATAAAGAGCGATGCAATTGGAAAGCAAACACTACAGAGGTGTTTGAGAGAGTCCCAAAACCTGCACAGAGCAGCTCCATGGTATTTTACTGAACTTACTGCCAAAAAACATAGAATCACAGAACCCCAAAATGGCAGGAGTTGGAAGGGTCCTGGAAAGCTCCCCCAGCGCAACCCCCCCACAGCAGGAGCACCAGAGCAGTCACACAGGAACACGGCCAGGGCTTTGGGTGTCTCCACACAAGGACACTCCACAACCTCTCTGGGCAGCCTGGGCCATGCTCCAGAACCCTCACACTCACAAACTTTGGCCTCATCTGCAGCTTCAACCTCCTGTGCTCCAGCTTGGGACCGTTGCCCCTTGTCCTGCCATTGGACAGCCCAGAGCAGAGCCTGGCTCCTTCCTCCTGACACTGCCCTTTCCAAATGGATCCCCAGGAATGAGGGCACCCCTCAGGCTCCTCTGCTCCAAGCTCAACAGCCCCAGCTCCCTCAGCCGCTCCTCAGCACGAGATGCTCCACAGTGGTCACTTCTCCAAGTGATAGCGCTTGGATGGTGAGGAAACATGGCAAGGCCACTGTCTCACCATGGGTGCTGGATCCACACCTCATCTTTGGGGCCCTGCTGGACTCTTTCAAGCAGTTCCTGTCCTCCTTGACCTGAGGGCCCAGACCCGGACACAATATTGCCGATCAGAAGCTGTCTCCAGTGCCTGGATGTCCAGACACCAAACCCTGGTGAGCTGAGGGCCCCAGGCTGGTGCTGAGCATTGGTCCTGCACCCCTGCACATCTCCCCTCCTCTTGCACAACTGCCTGTGCCAGCAGAGCTGCAAACAGGATCAGGGGCCTAATCCCAACTAAAAATAATGTTACCTTTAAAAAGAAGGAGCAGAGAGTGTGGTTTTATGGCTGAGTTTGCCAAGCAGCTTCACACTCGTGGGCACTGGAAGAATTGGCTGGTGCAGGGGCAGAGCTGACATCCATGTCCCCATGGACAGTTTGGGAAGCAGCCTTTGGCTTGTGAGCATCTGCCAGGACCTGCAGGGAGGAGGCAGCTGCATCTTGGAGGGTGCCAGCCTGGGGTCCTGCCCACAGGGACCTTCTGAGGGAAGGGGGGGCCAAAAAAAGGCAAGAAACAAGCGTTTACCACAGCACAAAAATCATCAACCCACGTGGAGCGGTTTGATGGATTTGGGGACTTTTATAGAATCACCGAATCCCAGCGTGGTTTGGGTTGAAGGGACCTCACAGCCCCCCCAGTGCAACCCCCATGGGCAGGGACACCTCCCCCAGCCCAGGCTGCTCCACGCCCCGGCCAACCTGGCCTTGGGCACTGCCAGGGAGGGGGCACCCACAGCTTCTCTGGGCAACCTGGGACAGGGCCTCATCACCTCACAGCCAGGAATTTCTCCCAAATATCCAGTCTAAATCTCCCCTCTTCCAGTTTGAAGCCATCTCCCCTGGTCCCATCACTCCATCCCTTCTCAAAAGTCCCTCCCCAGCTTTCCTGTCCCTCTCAGGTCCTGGAAGGTGCTCTAAGGTCTCCCCGCAGCCTTCTCTTCTCTTCTCCAGGCTGAACAGCCCCAACTCTCTCAGCTGTCCCCATAGCAGAGCTGCTCCAGCCCCTCAGCATCTCTGTGGCCTCCTCTGGACCTGCTCCAGCACTTCAGTGTCCTTTTTGTGTTGGATGCAGCCCAGCAGGTGAGGTCTCACAGAGCAGAGCAGCGGGGCAGCATCACCTCCCTCCATCTGCTGCCATGCAGCAGGAGGAGGACAATAAACTTGACCTGCCACCAGTATTTAAGTCACCAAGCCCCGATGATTGATGGATTTGGGTTGTAGCCACCACAACGGGAACCTCTGGTGCACATCCACAGCCAACACAAAGCATTAGTCCCAGTACCACAACCCGAGGGGCAGCATTGATGTGTGGTGGCCCATGGACCTGTGTGGCTGTTCAGGCCATTTAGCATCGACACTGTCACCAGCTCGGCCATAAGGACACTATCACAGAGTCATTACGGTTGGAAAAGCCCTCCAAGATCAAGTCCAACCTCAACCCAACCCCCACCATGGCCATCAATCACGTCCCCAAGTGCCACATTGAACCCCTCCAGGGATGGGGACTCCACCACTGCCCTGGGCAGCCCCTGCCAGGCCCTGAGAACCCTTTGGGGAAGAAATTTCCCCTCAGATCCAACCTCACCCTCCCCTGGCACCACTTGAGGCCGTTTCCCCTTGTCCTTTCATCAGGACCAACACCCATCTCTCCACACCCTCCTTCCAGGCCATCTCCCTATGCAAAATATGACACCAAAAGCCACATTAAAGGCAAGGCAGACACCATCCACGGCTCTGTCCTCCTCCACAGCAACGCTTTTGGTAAATCCACAGTGTCTGTCCCCAAAAACCTTTCTCCTTCCCACTAGGAAGGAGCTTCCAGGAGCATCTGTCCCACACCTTCCCCAGGACTGATGAAGGATGCCCAGGCCTATTTCCCTTCCTTGCCTCCTTGAGGACAAGCGTGGCATTTTCTCTCCTCCTCTCCCAAGGAGCTTTTCCCAGCCACCACAGCCCTTTAGGACCAATAAAGCACCAACCTGCAGCCACGTTGGTCCATTCCTCCAGCACGCCAGAACATCTCCACGCACAGAAAAGCAGGAATTCATCCTGGAGGCCTGAAGCTGGATTAAACACAACCACCCGCCCATATGAGCCACAGCAGATAGAGATGGATCGTCTGTGCCACGATCCAGCATCCCAGGAGGCTGCTCTGCCTATCTCCACTACGCCTGGGACTTGCAGGACAAGAGGAGGTTGAGGAACTCAGTAATCCAGTTTTCCACAAGCCCGTGCAAGCCTTCAGCGCCCG
>NW_010184611.1:0-4647 GCF_000695765.1 Mesitornis unicolor | reverse complement strand
GGCCCCTGCAAAGCCGGTTTCAGCAGCTTCCACCTCCTCCCGCGCTCCCAAAGCATGGGCCTGGCACCTGTAACCCCCGACTTCTGCACCGAAACGCTGCATCGTGGAGGCTTTTTATTTAAAAAATGGTATAACCTTACTGCCACAGCAGCCCAGTGATAAGCTCAAGCGCTCAGGCCTCCAAATTCTCATCTCCACTCAGCTTCACAGCAGTAACGACTTAATAACAGCGATCTTTGAACTCATAATACTCTGTAACGCTGCCCTACTTCTCTGTAAAGCAGAGTTTTGCGGCACCTGCCTTATTTCTCACAGTTTATTTGAGAGTCTGTTCAATAATAACAGTATTTCCAATAGGTCCTATCGACGCTGCCTCACAGGAGATGGACACAGATCAGATCTCTGCGGAGATCCCACAGCTGGTTACAGCAAAGATGTTTTAGAGATGAAGGAAGAAAGAGACCCAGTGCCTTGGCTGCTCTTAGCCCCCTGTTTTCACTCCTCCAAACAGTTTAAACTGACCGTGAAAGTGGAGAACCTGACAACCATAGGGAAATAAAACCCAGATACATCAAGAATCCACTTCTGGTGTGTGTTAACATGCATTGTAGGCGAGATGCACATCAAATCATCAATGGTTTGGGTGGGAAAGGACCTCTAACTCCCCCAGTGCAACCCCCACAGGCAGGGACACCTCCACCAGCCCAGGCTGCTCCAAGCCCCGGCCAACCTGGCCTTGGGCACTGCCAGGGAGGGGGCACCCACAGCTTCTCTGGGCAACCTGGGACAGGGCCTCACCACCCTCATAATGAGGAATTTCTCCCTAAGATTTATCCCAAATCTCCTCTCTTCCAGTTTGAAGCCATCCCCCCTGGTCCCATCACTCCATCCCTTGTCAAAAGTCCCTCCCCAGCTTTCCTGTCCCTCTCAGGTCCTGGAAGGTGCTCTAAGGTCTCCCCGCAGCCTTCTCTTCTCTGCTTTAGGCTGAACAGCCCCAACTCTCTCAGCTGTCCCATAGCAGAGCTGCTCCAGCCCTGAATTCATGCAGAATTGAACCAAAAAGTCGCAGGACGATCTTCAGCCCTGGCATATTTGGGCAGTAACTCCCACCCATCACACCGACGTTGTTCTGGGTTTACAGCTCTGACCAGGAGAGCTCTCACGATGCCAAATCCCAACTGTGTCCGCTCGCCACGCTCCAGCTCAGTTCCCAGAGAAGGTGATAGATTCCCTGAGGATGAGGCCAGAGCAGCACCTTTGGGTCAGAGCACGTCCAGACCAGATAAGGAGCAGCGAACACCCAGACCAGAGCCACCCTGATGCAGAACAGCGCTGCTGAACTCCTTCTCATCACCGATTTCCCTCCACAGGGTGGTTTTATCACTCCAATTTACTCACTAATGTGAGCTTGGGGCACAAAACCAGACTGTGAACACAGGTTTTGAACACAAAGTATTTGAATTTCCCTCTTTTTGCGGAAAAAGCTTGCACAATACCCAACTACATTGGAGGAAAAACAGGATCCTTCCGCTTCTTCGAGGCACCAGTGAACGTGCTGGTTACTGCACGCTGCTTAGGTTCACTTCAATCATCTGCTGCAGATGCTGCAAAGGCCATCTCCAAGAAACAAAACCCTTCTGTTCTCAAACATCCCCACTAGGAAATACCCTGCACAACAAATGCTGGGGACGCATGGGCACTGCTCAGCTGCTCTGAACGGTGACCACAGCTTCTGCAGCAAACCCACTGCAGGGCTGCTGCAGCTTCAGAGCTGAGCTCACTCAAGGAGGTCTGTGTGGTGCCTTTAAACTCTTCCAGGCCAAAACTAAGTTAATGAAAGACCAAGAAAAGTGTATCTAGGCTCTGTATGAAAATTACTATCTAAACTGGATTTATTGTTTTAAGAAAGAATAGAAATAAAGAAAACTGTTGGGCAAAAGCATGTGTCTGCGTGCAGAGGTCCTTGGTTGAATGCCCTGTGCTAGGTCTGTCCTTCTTGCAGGAGCTTTCTCTGGGGCCAGTGAATATTCATGGTCTGAGAGCTCTTTTCTGGGAGTATCTTATCTAGAGCATAAGTTGATCCTTTTGCCTTTGTCACTGACAGGGTGCTGCATCCTCGGTCATCAGCACCTAGGGCTTCATTGCTGGTAAAGCACAAGTATTCCTGAAGTTATCACTGAATTATTCTCAGTGATGTCCAATGGCAGGACAAGGGGCAATGGTCCCAAGCTGGAGCACAGGAGGTTCAAGCTGAAGCTGAGGCCAAAGTTTGTGAGTGTGAGGGTTATAGAGCATGGCCCAGGCTGCCCAGAGAGGTTGTGGAGTGTCCTTGTGTGGAGACCCCCAAAGCCCTGGCCGTGTTCCTGTGTGACTGCTCTGGTGATCCTGCTCTGGGGGGGTTGCACTGGGGGAGCTTTCCAGGTCCCTTCCAACTCCTCGTATTCTGGGATTCTATTCTTATTTATTATTCTACACTTGTATCCCCAGACTCCAGCTATGGAGTCCAGTCCTCATTCATGGATGTACACCACCCATTTCCAACAAGGCATGTGATCTGAGATGATCAGCTTGATGTAAAGGGTGAGAAGGAAGACACAAACACAGAGACCCAGACCTTGGTACATTTTCATGGCTGTTACACATTCCCTAGCCTAAACAGCCATTTGCTCACTGGTTTCTGGTAAAGAGTTGGTCAAGAGGGGGTGGCAGTCACCTGGGATGTGTGTGGAGAGGCTCAGTAACAAATACAGAGGTATTTGTATGAGAAGACAAATTGAGTGGCCGAAGCCATGGAAGGATGAGCTTGTTATCACAGATCCCAGAAAATGAGGAGTTGAAGGGACCTGGAAAGCTCCCCCAGTGCAACCCCCCAGAGCAGGATCACCAGAGCAGTCACACAGGAACACGGCCAGGGCTTTGGGTGTCTCCACACAAGGACACTCCACAACCTCTCTGGGCAGCCTGGGCCATGCTCCAGAACCCTCACACTCACAAACTTTGGCCTCATCTGCAGCTTGAGCCTCCTGTGCTCCAGCTTGGGACCATTGCCCCTTGTCCTGCCATTGGACATCCCACAGCAGAGCCTGGCTCCTTCCTCCTGACACTGCCCTTTCCCAATGGATCCCCAGGAATGAGGGCACCTCTCAGGCTCCTCTGCTCCAAGCTCAAGAGCCCCAGCTCCCTCAGCCGCTCCTCAGCACGAGATGCTCCACACTGTTCACTTCTCCAAGTGATAGCGCTTGTACGGTGAGGAAACATGGCAAGGCCACTGTCTCACCATGGGTGCTGGATCCACACCTCATCTCTGTGGCCCTGCTGGACTCTTTCAAGCAGTTCCTGTCCTTCTGGAGCTGAGGGCCCAGCACTGGACACAAGATTGCAGCTGTGGTGTGAGCAGGGCAGAGCAGAGGGGCAGGAGAACCTCTCTGCCCTACAACCACCCCTTCTCATCCACCCCAGGATGGCCTTGGCCTTCTTGGCTCAAGGGCACATTGCTGGCTCACGAGCATCTGCTGCCAGCAGTGACAGATAATAAATAATAAGTTAACCACACCTTAGCACAGTTCTCAACTCCAGCTGGGGCAAGCACAGCTGCACATGCCGTGCAGGAAGGATGTGTCTGTGTAGTAACTCTCAGGGATGTTGATGCCTTTTAGAGGTTAAAGTTCCAAGCAGGAACACCAGCAGTGACTCCAAATTAGTTGTTTTTTTTAATGGCAGGCAAATAATTGGATTACTGTGACCTGGAGAAGGGCAGATTCTGCAGTCTGCCCGTTTGCTGCAGCAATTAAAGTGGATTACTCTTCCACCTCACCCTTTCCCAATTCTATTTCCATATCAGAACCACTTTTTTAAGCCTCCGTTTGCCTCTTACAGATTCCCAAGATGAGTTCAAAGCCACTGTCAGTTCACTGTAAGTCCTGGCATCCAGGGGAGCAGATACCAGAGGACATAACCTATGTACACTGAGCCGAAACAGAGTTCACATTTGCAGAGCAATTGCTGACTTTAAAGCCCTTAAAAATAACAACCTTGGAAAAAAACGCAGGGAAAATATACCCAAGTGTATATAAAAAATATTTTTTAAAAAATCAGTAAAATAAAATATAAATTAAATAAAAAATAATAGAAAATCAACAAATAAGAAGTCGAGAAATAAAAGATGCGTATGAGTAAGGAGCAGAGAAAACTGCAATTCCCTGAGCATGTGATAAAGTTTGTGCCAACTTCTGTTCAATCTTGTGCGGCCACAGGTCTGTTCCTCTGGAAATGCTGCCGAGGTGTTTCCCTAGAGGCAGACACCAAGATACGGCACAAGGACGCTGTGCCATGGCTTGGTCAGTGGCTACCGACTGCAGGAGGCATTTAACAGAGTGACCTTGGCCACTGCTGCTTGTCCCCACTGGAACAGCTCTGGTACCTGGACATGGGCTGGAAACTGGAAGGAAGCTGTGATAATACTGAAAATTTTAAAAGGCCAAAAATCTAACACAGCAACAAACTAACAGCCCCTTCCCCAAATAAACATGAGAAACCTCACCCATGAGATCATTGCACACGCTTTGATCACTCATTTCACCTTTACAGCGCTACCTCAGAATCCCAGAATCTGAGTAGGAAGGGACCTGGAAAGCTCTCCCAGTGCAA
>NW_010184610.1:103806-117654 GCF_000695765.1 Mesitornis unicolor | reverse complement strand
GAGGCCTCAGGTGAGGTCGTGCTTCGCGCCGGGGCTGGGACCGGGGATGGGGGTTTTTCTGCGTGGGGCGGCCTGGGTCTGGGCCTACGTCGTGGGGCACTGCGCTGAGGCAGAGCGAGCTTCTGGGCCTGGCGCCTCCCTCCCCTCAGTCGCGCCGGGTGTCGCCGCCTTTCCTCCCGCCTTCCCGGCGCGCCCCTCCTTTCCCTGGCGGGCCCGCGGTGCCAGAGACCCGGTTCTCCCGCGGTTCTCTGGCCGATGTCTTAGTCTTTCCCCTTCCTGCCGCAGCCAGCAGCATTTCCCGCATCCCGCCGTGCATCTCCGGGAACGGATAGCGAGAGCGACCTTGTCTCTGACGCCTCAGTGCTTCCCTGATCCGCTGCAGGAAGAAAGCTTTTGCTTGGCGTTGCGTGGAGCAGCGAGCGGAACTCGGGCAAGATGAAAACGGTATTTTGAACCTTTTTTTTAAATGAAAGTGCAGGCTGGGCGTCCTAATGCTTTCCACAAAGCAGCCTGCTTTGTTGGAGAAACATTAACTGATTACTGATAAGGCATGCTATGTTAGGAGCTGTGAAAGCACTGATATCTTATCTGCTCAGTAAAAATAAGCTTTTGGGAATGATGGAGTTGAAAAGACACCCCTTGTAGTAGCCAGCATTGCAGTTTCAGCAGTGTCCATCTTCCCTATAATGTCCTCTTTATGGGTTATCTCATGTGCTTGAAAATTTTACCAGAACTTTGTTGTTTGAGGTGGCCATGACAATGATTCCTGTTTGGCAACGCCGGTTGTGAAAATGTGCAGAGTTCTCTCTTCCCTATAATGTCCTCTTTATGGGTTATCTCATGTGCTTGAAAATTTTACCAGAACTTTGTTGTTTGAAGTGGCCATGACAGTGACTCCTGTGAAAATGTGCGGAGTTCTCTGTTTGATTAAAGTGTAGGATATATTTAAATACTGATATGATAAAATCTTCTGGTTTAAAAGTACCTTTGGGACATCCTTCCAGGTTTCTGATGTAAGTAACTTTGCTTCCTGGAGTGCTGCTTGTCGATTGCTATTGGGCTGGTTTGTAACTGTTGTACCTGGTGCCTCAAATCCTCACGTTTGCTGCTTGAGTTTTCTGCCATGAGTGGACAAGGCAATTGGCATGTCCAGTCTAATTCTTGTAGTTCTGAATTCCTTTAGATTCTGTGTCTTTGTACATCCATCTGAAATACTGAGGTACACATCACCATTTAAAGTGTGGTGAAGGTGCTGCCAAGTTCTCTGTAGTATTTATATAGAAGCACGTGTGGCATGTTCTCAAGCATATCTGTGTTTTGCCCAAATATTGCCAAAGCAGAGCTGAAAAAAGAGGTTAAGAAAAGAAGTTTTTATTTCTTGTTCTTCAAACATTTTGTTTTAACCACTTAATGTTTAAATAGCACTTTGAGTTTACATAGGGAGTATTTTTATATTATTTTTTTGAAGGATGTCTTACAGAACACTCCCCAAACTTCCCACTGTGGATTTTTATTCCATGTGTCGTGTAATTATACAGCTTGATTGGTTAGTTTCTGACAGGTGCTGAACTAGAATAGTTGTGCACTTAATTTGTACCTTGTGCTAGTTCATCTGTTCATTCTCTCTGCATTTATTCTCGGAGGTCTAATCTTACCTCTGCGGTTGTACAAACACATTCAGGAGTGACAGTGTTATAGAACATCTGAGCTCATTTACTTCTCTGTCCTTTTAGCGTAAGGGAAATGTGCTGTTAAGGCTTTGTGAAGTCTTGAAAAGAAAGTTCTGGTGGTTTTGATGGTGTGCATGTAATGAACAGTTTCTTCTTTCAGAGTGTTCACAAGATCTCTGCTGTCATTGTTGATATTTTTTATCCTGTCACGTTACATTTATGTGTTTGCTCTACATTTCCCACAAAGCACAACTTTCCTTTCTTATCTGACCCTCTTTAGACTCTAAGAGGAAAAAAGAAATCTTAATGCTGTTTAATTGGAAATATTTTATTGTACTTATGGAAGCCTAGGGATTGGAAAGTTGCAGAGAGTATGAAACTGTTTAAAAGATGACCCAATTGCAATTTTTGGAAGTTTATAACGGTGATACCAAATCAGAAACAAATCAACCCCTTTTGTTGGGGTTTTCAAATCAGATTCCTTTCTTTCTCCATTTTTTAAAAAGGAACTTCTTGATTCTCGCAGTAATTTATAAATATTTACTTCTTTTAAAAGTACAGCCACATACACAGTAGTATGGGAGGAAAAATCCTTTTGTAAGTAACAATATCTAAACTTAGAGATAATAATAAAAATAATAAACTTTTTGTACTGTTTATTCCATGTGATATTTGATATTTAAAATTAAAAACTCTCTACAGGTGGAGGAATTTATTGAGGTTTTGGACAGGGATTAGAATCTTAGAGAGTTTGTCAGAAATGTGGGTGTTCTGAACTTCTTTGTAAAAGCGAGTAAACTTCTGTGTCTACTTTCAGTAACCACCAAGATGGATCAGTTAGTGAGCTGATTTTCTAGGCTTCTGGTCTTGTTATTACTGAAATTGTGTGTTAATTGTCTGTTCTTCAGATGACAGGATCAAACGAGTTCAAACTAAATCAAACTCCAGATGATGGTATTTCATCAGTGAAGTTTAGTCCAAATACATCTCAGTTTCTCCTTGTTTCATCCTGGGACAACACTGTCCGGCTCTATGATGTTCCTGCCAACAGCATGAGACTCAAATACCAACATTCAGGAGCTGTCCTGGACTGTGCTTTTTATGTAAGTGGGTGAGGTGCTGGGGTTTTTTTTAATTACTCTTTTATATACATAAAGTGCCCAAGATGGGATAGTGAAATCCTGCCTGAAATCTGGGTTAAAAGAATAGCTTACTTCTGCCAATTATTCTTCTCTTAATGAATGTTGTTCTAGGCCTAAACTACATATATTTCCTGTGAAGGATGCAGGCACAGGAGTCATTTTACTTTTTTTTATTTAAAGAAAAGGTTTTAATTAGCACCATCTTTTTTTGCATTGTAGTTCTGGCATGTCCTCCAGTGACTTGATCTTGATGTGTTACTTAATGTTTTAAGGATCACTTTAAATTTTTGTCCCATAGCTAGTATCGTGCTGTGGATCAACACACAGGTTCTCAAATGGTTTCTAGTTTCCAAATTAGTTTTAGAAAAAATACACTTCCATTAGGGGGGACTGGCTTAGCGTGCAGTCATTTAAAAATCAGCATTATGTATTTTACTGCTACAGGAATAGAAGTTATTTGATATAGCCTCTAACTGCATTTGTTTTATTTTAGTTTTGCTTTTAAATAAAAAAAAGCCAAACAAACTTATGTAGCTCAAAGTACTTTATTTAAGCTTCTGTCATGTGCCTGTTTAGATCCGAGTCAAATCTTAACCCTTGAGTCTTAATTTCCATCTTCCCAAAACTCTTGAAAACAAGGCCTCTGTTATGAGCCTTAGAGATTAAAAGCATAGCAGCCAGGGAAACTTGATTCATGTCATAAAGTGAATTTTTTTTTGCTTTACAGGATCCTACTCATGCCTGGAGTGGAGGATTAGATCAGCAATTGAAAATGCACGATCTAAACACGGACCAAGGTAAGCAGGTTGACTTTTGTAAGTGGTCTCAACAACTGGCCTAAGCTTCAGATTTATATACTTACATGAGCAGAGTGTGTTTTAAGTTTGTTAGATGGCGGTTATTTGCTTTAAGTCGTAGCCTCTATTCATTTAAGCTGTCACTGTTAGTGCTCAGCAGTTTCCTTTGCTGTGCAGCCTTTTCTCATCATGGGAGGCACTGACCAGGGCAGTGTTCCCTCTGTGTAATTGAAGATTGTGCTGTAACACCTCTAACAGAAGGGCCACAGTGCATTGCTGCCAAACTTTTCCTGTGATGCATATTCATTGATGTATTTTTATATATGTATTTCTTTACTTATTTTAAGGTAGAAATTGAGGGAAAGGAAGTAGCTCTACATTTGTCACACTGACGATTTAAGGTTCACATATTTGCCTTTGTCTAGCACGACAACTTGTGGCTCTAATAAGTACCACCAAAAAGCACGGAGATGTTTGGCAGTTTTCCAGAAAGCTTGGTAGATGCTGCTTGTAGGATGCCTTGAATTGGATTTCTGATGATGATCCTGCTCTGCTGTAGGTCACTGTGTCTACACTGGGGGAATTAGTTAAGCTGTACTAAAACTGAGCATGTTATTTGTCAAAGGTTTGTGGTCTAGACATACTTGAAATGATCTTTCATGTGTATGGTAGAATGAATCTAAAGCTTTTGCTTTATGAAACATCATCGCCTTATACTACTTTTTTTCCTAACAAATGCTGCTCAAAAGTAACACAGTTCCAGTGTCTCATTGGTGCAAAATACAGAGCTAGTTTGTCTGACTGCTTTTGTGTGTTTGTGTGTGTGTTAAAGAGAAAAGCAAATCTCAACCTGAGACAAATGTGATCACCAGAACCAGGCAGTAGCCAGGGCTCGACAAACTTGTGTGCGCAATGTTATGAAAAAGGTTGGATAATTCTGTTACGGATAACTTTCTAGGAGTGTTTGTATTAATATTTTTATTAATATGTAATATTAATTTCCTTTGTCATAATGTTAATATATACAAGCTTAACTTGCTTTATGAGTGTCTGCGTCACAGGTGGTGATACCATTTGATACTGAGCACTACTTAATACATCTGAAGATCTCTCTGTGGCTACCTAAAATTCTTAACTTCCTTTCATAATCTCAGAAGACATACGTTAAAATTTAACATTTATGATCTTTGCAAGGGTTATGCTTCTGGAGACTGAACTATCCTCAAAGAGACTCTTAACGTATTAATACACCTGTGGGAATGTCAGAAAATAGTCTGCTTGTACCACAGTAGCATCTCCTTTTTTTAATTCTTTATTCAACATGTTCTGACTGGTTGTTGAGCCAATAAAATTTACAGTGAGTTGTATTTTCTTACAGAAAACCTTGTTGGTGCCCATGATGCTCCTATCAGATGTGTTGAGTATTGCCCAGAAGTGAATGTCATGGTGACTGGAAGCTGGGACCAAACAGTTAAGCTGTGGGATCCCAGAACTCCTTGTAATGCAGGAACCTTCTCTCAACCTGAAAAGGTACGTACTGGCTGCTGTGTTCCAGGGAATACATTCAATAATACATCCCGTGACTGGTTAAACATCGCCATCCAGGACACTCTCTTAAACTGAATTGAATTTGAAAAGTTCTTTAGTGATTTTTAAGCTGTGAAAATGTTGCATTTTAAAATAGTGATGTTCAAAATATATTGTAATTTTAGGTCAAGGCTTTGAGCTTTCGTCAGCAGGAGAGCATAACTTAATTCTTAGCGCTCGTGTTGGACCAAATTCTTATAATTTAAAACAAACTTGAGGAAGGAAAACCTAACAAAAATGGCATGTAAAATTGATGCAGTCTCAAACAACCCTTAGCTTAATTGTGATATGCACTGTTGATTTCCTTAAATATTAAGACTTTTAGATCTGTCAGATCCTGGCAGTCATAGGGTCTGATTGGTTTGAAATGTGCATAGAGATAGAGTAGGAGGACAACAGTGTTGCCTGAAACAATATTTTGGTTTTTTTTTTCCACTTATATTAAAAGATTGAACAGAATTACCTGTATTGTAACATACCTGCCTAGTAAATCCAGACATTCTGCTAATACTGAAATCCTCAGTGCTAATGAGAGACCAAGAGAAATAAGGTAAAATGTAATGTCGTAAGCTTTTACTAATGGTTGTATGGTGTGTTAATCTTTATACTGCCTACAGTGGTGTCACTGAAAGAATTATAGAACAGTAATTGCTAGGGTTTTTTTATAGGCTCCTAAACTCAGGCTGGGTTACTGGATAATTTTACATACGATTTTTTTTTTCCCTATGCCTTTTTAAAATTTCATTTAGCTCTGTCACATCGTATTGTCAGGTCATGGTTAAGAGCCATCAGTAGATTCCCTATTGCATCTAAATAACTTCTACTTTTGTTACAACACAGCTGAATCTACTTCTGGCAAGACCTTCGCTCAGAATAAAGTAATTGCATTATTTCTAGTTTTGATTTATAGTTGTATGTAGCATGTAAAGAACTGTGATAAATTGCTGACAGAATATCATATAATGGACAGCCACAGTGAATCAAGCTGCTTATTGGTTCAGCAAGGTTCATTATGTCATTTTTTTTAATGCTGCCTTTGATAAATGTGTACACCTACTCAACTGCGTGACAGTGGTTTCATTTGATTTATGATTGTGTGTTGGAGAAAGAATACTTGCTATACAGGTGTGACATCAGTTTGTAAAGGTGGTTTAAGGTATTTAATTTTCTTCATGCCTTTGTTTCCATACATATATGCAAACACATTTTATACTGTGTTTAGTTATAGTTTTAATCAATGTTTACATCTGTAACAAAGGGAGATTTGAAAAGACTGTTGTTAAAGTGTGTAACTAATGTTGACTCAGTTTTCTTGCCCTTTTTTATATACATAAGTGGGATTTGACAACGGGGATCATCAGAAATTTTAGGTGACTCTTGTGTGAAGATTTAAGACATTTTCCCATCTTAAGATGTATTAAGAGGGAAGTGCAATAATCACATTTTAGAGCAAGAATGTATGCTGAATGAATGTGCATTGGTTAAAGGAAGTTTTTTATGTGTGTATCCAGGCCCATACACACCTGTTTGCTTAGGTTCTTTTATTAGAAATTAACTGTTTGAAAACATGATTTCTCCAGCAATGTTTATAGGAAATGAAGAGAGAAGTTTTGTCTGGTATTTCCGTGCAGCATTACCAGAACCTGATAGCTTTACTGGGCTCTATCAGAAAACCAGAAAGTAAAACTAGGTGCTTGAGTGAAATTGTACAAGCACTTGCCAAAGCAAATTGAATCCCTCTGGCAGGACACCACATCTCTTACACATTTGCTTCTTGCTCTGAGGTATATGCAATATCGGTTTCCTATGTATTTAGTTGCATTAAATTGCTTTTGAACAAGCTCGTTCTTACAGTTTGATGTTGTTAGCAGCTCCGTGACAGAACAGCCATAGGTAGCTGGGTTTCACTGTGTTTCTGTATTCACAACTCGGAATTCCTGTGATAGCACAGAGTTTTTGACTGAACTGTTGTTCTTTCTTTAACATATTTCCGTATTAACAGCATCTCAAACTGTGGTTGGAATCAGAACTATTTATATGCTGAATATTTCAATGAGAAACTTGATAAACAAAAAGTAGAACCTCTGAGCAATTTTTTTAGAGCAGAGTTGAAATTCCAAGCCATAGTATTTTTTTTAATGACGCCAAGCATATGCTTCCTTCAGTTTCACTTAATTTGATTAAACTATGCAAAGAACTGTTTGGGTTTTACTGTGTTTAATGAATTATTGGTAATTTATTTCCCTTTATTAATACGAAGTATTAAACTTGAAGTATTTTGTTTACAAAGAAACACACGATTACCAGATGGAGGAAAACCAAAGAAAATGTGTGATGTGGAATTGTAGGACTAAACTAAAGTAGGGAATGCAAGCTGTGCAGATGAATTCCAATATCCATACCCTTTTTCCCCTCTGTTACTGTGTACCTGTTTTCCTCTTGCTTTGAAATATCCAATAAATTCAATGCTTGAAATAAGTTTTGAGGAAAACTTGGATGATACTGATTTCCCTTTTGAATTACACATGGATACTTCTGTACATGTGTAGCATTTAAAACATGGGTAATAGCAGCAAAAGGAAGAAATCTCATGTTATAATAATCAAAAATGTCACTATTGCTGTTTATTCCAAATTTGAGTTATAAATTGAAGCTAAAGGGAATTCCATAGCTATTGACTTAACTGTAGATGTCACCTGTTTTGTTATTGCATATTGCTGGCATTTTATTTTGTACAAAGAACAGTGGCTATCCAGGCTGAGAAGTGTTAAATATTGTAAATATTGTCTTTTTTTTTAAAGGTCTACACACTTTCTGTGTCTGGAGATAGATTAATTGTGGGCACGGCAGGCCGGAGAGTGCTGGTGTGGGACTTGCGGAACATGGGTTATGTTCAGCAGCGAAGAGAATCAAGTCTGAAATACCAGACCCGTTGCATCAGAGCATTTCCGAATAAACAGGTATGGGAACCACATCAGTAATTATAGTTCTGCTGAATATTCTTTAGGAAAAATGGTAGCTTATTTTTCAGGTTCTCTGCATCTTTCATTTAAAAAAACCTCTCGTCTTCAAAGTTTCGTAATCAAACTTTGAAGGGGGGAAAAACGTTGGTGTCGAGGCAAATTGTTCCAGGTTAACTCTTTTTAATACTGTAGCTTAGGAATTTTTGCCACTGATTTACCAGCATTATTATGTGGGGTTTTTTTCTGTTTTGTCTCCTTTTTAAAAATTAATCTACCTAATGCATCGCGATCCTGACATGTAATTAAAAGCAAAGCATGCTCTCCCTCCCTGCCCCAAAGCTGCAGTAAAAGAGAGGAAGACAGAGCTGGTGGTTGCTCAGCAGCCTTTATGCATTGTAGGTTCTTCATCAGGCTGGGAACAGGGACAGGATTAAAACTATATGAATGTCATTTGTGGGGTTTTTCTTTTTTGCTTTTTTAAACTCTGTCAGGCACTCAAGAACCCATGATCCATAATCTAGAGGGAATTGTACAATTTAGATGGTCATACAGCTATTCCATGTAGGTTAACATAGGGTATCTGTGCTATTTCTGAAGTAAAGCAACAAGATTAGCTTTTTTTTCTGACAAAGTAATTTGGAAGGGAGTTTTCCCATGTACGTAGTGGTAGTACAGGAATTGGGAGACCTAGTTACGTGTCAGTGAACTGGCATGAACACTTCGTCCATTTTCAGTTCTAGTTATGGTTAAACAAGCTGATCTTCCAGATTGTTTTGTATTATGGATTTTAAAGAACCTTACTATGGTTAGATATCATTACAATCCCATTTCTGAAAAGATCCATTATGGGCTTAACTCAGAAGTTACAGTAAGAGCATCTCAGGTTGCTCTCAGTCAGGACTGTAATTAACTGGATAAGTGGACACCACTTATAATCGAGTTGCACTGAAAATACTATTTCAAGTTGAGTGTTTAGTTGCTAGTATAAAGCTCTGAACTCATTTTAAAGTAATGTAATTCTGAAACTAAGTAGTCCCATGAGTATCTTTAATATTTGAGATATTTAGGCCCTGGAGGATAGGTGGGCAATTACAAGGGGTTTTTAACTCTTGACATTTTTTTTTCCCCAAATCAACTTGTATTTGGATCTACAGAGATAATTAAAAAAGCCTCAGTGTCAACTTAAAACTTGGGTTCAATGAGTCTCTCAGAAAGCTGTTTTCTGCATTACTTCTTTCTCAGAAGCAGATTTTTTTGATGATGCTGTGGATGTGTGGTAACAAACAACTGCTGGTTGCACACAATTTAAGGCTGTTTATATTTGATTTATTTGAAGTTAAACAGCTGTAAGGTAAATTGTATTGCAATCTCCAGTCGTAAACTTCTAAAATGCGTATCTCCATTTTTTTTTTGGTAGGGCTATGTTTTAAGTTCTATTGAAGGTCGTGTTGCAGTGGAATATTTGGATCCAAGTCCAGAAATCCAGAAGAAGAAATACGCTTTCAAGTGTCACCGTTTGAAGGAAAACAACATTGAGCAGATTTATCCAGTCAATGCTATTTCTTTCCATAATGTCCACAACACGTTTGCTACAGGTAGAGTACAGGCTTGATTTTTTGTAACACTTGTGTCAGTTCCTTTAGTTTTGATTTAAACAGGTCAGCCTTTACTTCGTATGCCCTTACTTCTTAAGCATTTAAATCACGTTTCTTGCAAGGAGCAGAGTTTTTAAAGTATTTGATGCAGTTGGAGTTCAATGCTTTAACAGGGATTTGGGGAGATGCTCTTGCTCTTTACTGAATTATACAACTCGCTCTAACCCTGTGTTTTTACTGACAAAGTAATTCCAGGTAGTCTTCTCTTTTCCTTCCTTTTGTCTTTTCTTTTTCCTTTGCTGTATCTTTTCAGTCTTACTGTTCTCCCAATTATAATTCAGTTTTTAAAAATCCGATTTTCAGGAGGTTCCGATGGATTTGTAAACATTTGGGATCCATTTAATAAGAAGCGGCTGTGTCAGTTCCATCGGTATCCCACGAGCATAGCGTCACTCGCCTTCAGCAACGATGGAACCACCCTTGCAATAGCTTCTTCATATATGTATGAAATGGATGACATTGGACATCCTGAAGATGGTATCTATATTCGCCAAGTGACAGATGCAGAAACAAAACCGAAGTGAGTATGCTTCACCTGTATTTGAGCCTTTCTGAGCATTCATCCCAAGATTTATTAATTTTCCTAAATTCATGAATAGCGTTGTTGATGCCAGTAGATAGTGCAGCTTGACAGTAGGGTTGGTTTTGATTTTATCTTGTTTGCCCAAGCTTTCAATATCCGTAGGTTGATAGACGTCTGATGGATAAAATTGTGCCTAGTTGTTCAGTAGGAGAAGAATGTCAAACCCTTATCCTTTTTGAATAGGTGCTATTATTTGAAGCTGTGGAGTTATTGCTAGCTCATTGCTTCAAGAATTAAGTGAAGAATTCAAGCATAATTTATTGGAGTAAATGTTGCTGCGTTTGGATATTTAAAACTTAGAATTCATGAAATCTTTACACGCTGAGTATGCACCCAGCTGTCACAGCCAGAAGTGAATCTCGATACTGTGCTGGGAAGCTTGTGTAAAATCAAGGGAAAGCTTTCTCCGTTCCTGTGTATTGGAGCTTGCTGCAGCCCTCTGATAACACACTTTTCTATCATTGTTGCTGTCAAAATGGGGCAAACTGATTGATGGAGGTAAAAGATTTCTGTTAAGCTCGCTTTGGCGTGAATGTTACATAGAAAAATTGCCGTCACGGCGCAGAATTGCACTGCTCTTCATTATGCCAGCGCAGGAGCAGTTGTTTTTATTTTCAAATGCCTGTGGTTTGTCATTGCTATTTTTTTTTTTTTAAATCCTAGTACTCAAACTGTCTTACACTTTTCCTGGTTGTCTCCATTATTTAGAGTGTAAATGGCTGTGTAAATAGGCACGCATAAGTGATCGGACTTCTTGAGTTTAAAACCTCAAGACTTTCTTCCCCTTCCTCCCTTAAGTGACTTACACATTGCTTCGGAGCAGCCATTTTATCGCTGTGAAGATGTGAGGTGGAAGTTACGGAAGAATAAAGAAACCATCTCTCACTTGGAGATGGTTGTTTTAAAATAATTTTGATACTCGCAGGGAAAAATAAAACCAGAACTATTTCAGTATTTATCTCTGGGCTTCCTCAAGTGAAAAAAAAATCCAAATATGATAATTTAAATCTGTTTTTAAAATCGGGTTGTACTCGTTACATACAGTTGGGAGGGTTTAAAAAAAAAAGGTGACGGAAGAATACTTGCTGCTGCTGGTGTTGGAATAGGAAGAGCTGCTTTCAGTTATTTTTGTTCATTGCTAGTTGTGGTTGCTAATTCTGTAGATGCTTCATTCTGCCGTATGAGGAGGTTAATCTACAATTAAACAATATTTCCTCTTGGCCCTCCATTATTTTCTGAAACAGATGGTTCATCATTTCCTGGGCTGTTAAACACAGCAAGGTTAAGGTTAGACTCTTGGGAATCAGCTAGTTTTGAATCTTATTAGGCTGTAGAAGGAAAACTAATAAGAATACTCCTTAATATCATTTTGTGACTGTAAACAATTATTTATTAGCAAACAATTGATCCCAGAAGGGCAAATTGTTTGAGTCAGTAATGAGCTGAGAAAAGACAGAGCATATCTGTGTATTTGGAAAATAATTGTAACGTAATTGCAATGCATTTAGACAGGCATCTTTTTGGACCTGTTTCTATCTTTAAATGAATTTCTGAAAACATTAACAAGGTTTAGATGCTTTTCTGACATGTACAAGTTGCTTGTGCCAACCTTGGGGCACTAGGAATGATGCGTATATTTTAATGTTACAGTAGGGTGAGTCATCTCTGGTTTATTCTAAAAATAAGTTACTTAGGACAGAAGACAGTTGTTTCATAGTGGTAGGACAGAAGAGCATTGGTTGTTTCCTAGGGATCTTTCTGCATATTAACTGGAGTCACTCAGCATTTCTGCACGATGCATTCTTAGATGCATCAAGATGGTGCCACGTTACACAAAGAAAACTCGACAAGATCAGCTTTTTGATCACTGTATCATTATGTTTTGTATCTTGGTACAAGTAAAAGTGATCTTTCTACACACTTCTGCTTTTATAGAATGTTGAATGTTTCACCTGCTCATGATTACTCTAAAAATTGCTTGCTGAAATACAGTTTATTTATTTCAGGTCTACTTAGACTTCTTGTGATACTTCTCCTCTGCAACAGGTGCCCATCTGCTCCTAACAAGACTGAGCTGCAACAGTAGAAGTGAGAAGATCAATCTCTGTACTGATGTTGGTTTTAACTAAGAAATCTTTTTTTTGTGTACTGTATTGCCTTCATCTGTCATTACTTGCTTATAATGTTAGTGAAACTGTTTTCTTTATCTGCTGTCTGTAGTTAAATTAGTTTGGTCCTGTAGGCAACTTTGCATATTCCTTTATAAAAACTTTCCACGTTTTGTAGTATCCAATTATGAAAACTTCCAGTGGTCTCATAATTGCTCAATAAATATCCTTAGGTTTTTGAAAACGAATATTTTGTGTTATAACTTTTAAGTTGTAAGAATTCTTGAGTTCTAGATCTTCTTGATAGAAAATTTCTGAACCTTTTCTCTTTTTCCAGTGAGATGAACTGGGAATTTCTCCACTACCTGGAGACGCTGACTCTCCAGGCAATGTTTTCACAGGGCTGTGGACAGCTAACGTTGTATTTGATGTGTTAATTTATCTCAGTGACTTGATCATTACTGGAGAACTGTTAATTGTTTGCAGAGGAAAGAACTCAAACACACGATACTTCTAGGTTTGGCTTTATTTTCCACATACTGCATAAAAGCCTAAGATTAATGATGCTTGGAAAGAATTGAGGGTAGAGGGAAGCACATGCAGAGTTTCAGCCTATAGCTGAGTGGTTTGTTCCAAGTCTGCAGATTTCACCTGGTAGCCCAGTGTTTATGGAGCATCACAAGTGGAAAGGTAGGAAAAAAAGGAGTTTCCCTAAAGTGGCAATGTCATTGTGGCCACAAAGCCCATATGGTGTTCCCTGAATATCTTGTCCCCTTTTTGCCAGTTGGTAAGAAATCTACTCTGTAATCAAACTTTGTATTTTGGGGTCTGGGGTGGGTGTGAGAGGATGCTTGAGCTTGGACAAATTAAAGATTTCTTAGCAAAATAATATTAGAAAAACAACTTAGACACTGTTTAGTTTTTTCTGAACAGGAATGTAGATCTGATCAAGAGACTAAACCTGCAAATCCATCTTCTGCTAAAAACAATATATTCAGTGTTGCACATTCCTGACTGGCTGGTGGAAATAAAGACAGATGCTTTCTGATTAGTACTACCAATAAAAGCTGTCTCATCCAGCTCTGTTTGCAGAACAGACTGTCGGACTGCTCTCTTAACAGTAGCTTGTATCATGGGAAGTACTTGAATATTCACTTTGTAGTGAACAGTAAGGAAGGACAGAACAAAACTCCTGTGAAGCTTGGCAAAGGTGATGAAGGTACGGGTGTTTTGGAGTGGTGATTGGATTCATACTTTACGCCCAGCTTTTTCTGTTCTGAGCTATCACTGCCTGCGTATCCAGTGGGAGTACTTCATTACCTTTAAGAAAACAAACTTGCTGA